>NC_135813.1:107570151-107870151 GCF_964213995.1 Mustelus asterias
ATTAAAAGTCCACTCTGATAACGGACAATTCTTCAGCAGCACAAAGGAACAAAACAATATTTATGATTAAAATTAAAAATACACATGGCAACTGATAAGTAATTCTGTATATAGGACATCATACAATGACAATATTAATCTAATTGGCATTCTCTGACTTGTTGGAAGCTTTGGCATAAATCATAAAAAGTTGACAAAACTGTAAATATGAGGACACTAAATAAAATAATCTGCACTGTGGGGTTTCTATGATTTCTATGGTTTCTATGAAAATATTTCAATAACAGCATATATTTAAAATCATGAACTATAGTCACCAGTTATATAGCCTTGCACTATTGGTACGAATGGTGCTGCACTAATCCCTTTCATCAGAAGGGGCAGGGTGATGGGTGCAAAGGTGTGGATTGCCTGGGAGCTTAAAACACATGGGGAACCGTAGCGGGCAGAACAGAAAATTCGACGAAACGCACAAAGATCCTTTGACCTCGGGCAGGAATTCCAGCCTTGGGGTGAGCACGGCTGGAAAATCCCATCTGTGATCATTTTCACATGTAATAAAATGATGAAGAACTTTTGATAGTGTGATTTCAGAGACATATCGTTTCGTGAATTCTTGTGGTATTTCATGGTCATGTCCAATATAAAATTACAACTGGCCACTGCATTATAACTGAAACTAGTGATAAGTGCCTCAGAAGGGACTTAGCTTAGGTAACTCTATAATCTGTTTAAGCCAGCTCTTTATAGTTAAGACTGTTAGGTTGAAAGCCATGATTAAGTGATGGCACTGGGTGACTATGATGTTGGACTTTAACCTGGTGTTGTGAGACTTCTTACTGTACTATGATGTGAGACAGAGTGTTGATTTCACAGTCACTGTTTCTGAAATGTTCTCTATTTGATACACAGAAGTCAGACATGTTTCAATCTCACGTTCTTCTTCAGAATGTCTTACATCGATAAAAGCTTTTTATCGATCAGCTTTGAATTAATTTCTTTACCAGGTTTGGGGAGGCATCAACTTCACAAACAAGATTCAGATCACTCGGTTTAGACCTAATCCAGAAAATAATATCCATGTTCGAATGCCCAGTGAGAATTGTTTTAATCTCAATTCACAGCTGGGAGCATGTGCAGCATTCAAAGCTGAACAGAATACTTCACAAACCTGTAGTTTTATGTAATGTGGCTTAATGATGACTTTTTAATCACCGAACATTCAGCTGCAGTACTGAACAGTACTAAACTGACTGTCCCAACCGTTTTACTAAAAGGTACAAGTATTCTGCTGCTTTTATTTAACAAATTAAAATATATAAATTAAATAATAAATACATAATCAGATACATCAAAATATACAACACAGATATATATATATATATATATAAATATAATTTGATATTATAAACCATGATAGAATAACATTTCCAGGTTTAGTGGATGAGTTCTGACACTGCTTTAAAATATGTCCAACATAAGGTATAGGTTATCTAAGGATGGCATCCATTTGCTCTTTTAAGCTCACAACAATGAAGTACATTGGGAATAATTTTGACATTAACTGTACTCTAAAAATGTAAGTACTTAAAAGTAAAGTTTATTTATTAGTCACAAGTAGGCTTACATTAACACTGCAGTGAAGTTACTATGAAAATCCTCTAGTCACCACACTCTGGCATCTGTTCAGGTACACTAAGGGGCAATTTAGCATGGCCAATTCACCTAACCCGCACATCTTTGGACTGTGGGAGGAAACCGGAGCACCCAGCGGAAACCCACGCAGACACAGGGAGAATGTGCAAACTCCACGCAGACAATGACCCAAGCCAGGAATCAAACCCAGGTCCCTGGCGCTGTGAGGCAGCAGTGCTAACCACTGTACTTTTGTTATGAGGTTCCATCACCATCTCAGGCTAAATACTAACAAAATGTCCAATTTAGTGACTGCTATTCAAAAGAGTTTCATTTTATAATTAAACATCTACAGATTTCTTTCTCACGCTAATAACTCTTTTGAATCACTTTCCTCCAATTTCCCTTTGAATTTATTTGGCTTAAATATGAAGGAAAGTGTTCCAGCAGGAGTCAGCATTTTTATGAGATGAAGGGAAAGAAATTACCTTTAACTGCTTTACCTTCAAGCAGCCAGGATGCACAATTTCATTACAAATTGAGCATTCCATCAGCATGAAATCGAACTTTTCCTCCTCTTCTTCCACAGTGTCTTCCTTTCCTGCTTCTCCACAAATGAGACAGACTGCTGTATGTGGCAAGACCGGCTATAGAGAAAACAAACATCATAAAACTGCCATCTGTGATACGTCAGCATGCCATCATAACGTACAGCAATTATTCCTAGTCCATACTACTTCTAAAATTGTACATAAACAATTTGGGGCAACTGTGTTGCAACACATGATTGTTTTTTTTAATTACTTTTGTACAATGTCTTAATCTCGAGTCTGCAGTCACTCCAAAGCTCTTTGTAAAAAATCCCAGAGTTAATTCTATTTCCTCCGGTATATTGCTGAGATTTTTCTCCAAATTTACAAAAACATTGCCCGACTCAGTATTTAGTATTTGCCATTGATCTGCCTGTTTGAATCATACATTATTCTTACAAAATCTCATCTTCACTGGCAGAGACAGTCTCTTGGCTCTCCTTCCTTCTGATGCACTCTTAATTTCAGACAAGATGAGGTTCAATAAACTATAACTTGGGAGTACTGCGCGCAGTTCTGGTCACCTCATTACAGGAAAGATGTTGAAGCCATTGAAAGGGTGCAGAGGAGATTTACAAGGATGTTGCCTAGATTGGGGGGCATGCCTTATGAGGATAGGTTGAGGGAGCTTGGTCTCTTATCCCTGGAGAGACGAAGGATGAGAGGTGACCTGACAGAGGTTTACAAGATGTTGAGAGGTCTGGATAGGGTAGACTCTCAGAGGCTATTTCCAAGGGCTGAAATGGTTGCTACGAGAGGACACAGGTTTAAGGTGCTGGGGGGTAGGTACAGAGGAGATGTCAGGGGTAAGTTTTTCACTCAGAGGGTGGTGGGTGAGTGGAATCGGCTGACGTCGGTGGTGGTGGAGGCAAACTCGTTGGGGTCTTTTAAGAGACTTCTGGATGAGTACATGGGATTTAATGGGATTGAGGGCTATAGATAGGCCTAGAGGTAGGGATATGATCAGCGCAACTTGTGGGCCGAAGGGCCTGTTTGTGCTGTGGCTTTCTATGTTCTATGTTCTATAACATGGGGCCCACGTCGTCTTGACTTTCCAAGCCTTGGCTTGCTTAAAAAGTGGCTCCTGATGCTATCCCACTCCCCCATCACTCCTGCTCGAGTCAACTTCTGTTGATTCCCCCTTACCAATAAACTGAAATTTAAAATTCCTGCTTTTGTTTACCAAAGTGTCCACAACTCCATGCCAATTTACTTCTACAATGTCCTCAGGCTCTTTGTGTTAGCACATCTCCAACTCTGCATTAATTCCTCATTTACTGTGAATATCTTCAGTTTTCCACCTCGCCAACTATCTCTCCACCTTCGAAAGCAAAATCAAAACCTACCTGTTTAACTACAGCACAGTCACCAATTCTTTTCATATGACATTTGTTTCTGTCCTGTTTCATTTACTGTGTTAAAGGCATTTTATAAATACAGGTGGTTGCTGCAGGAGATTCCATGCCCGAGACATGATCCAAAGCAAGGGCAAAACAAAATCACCTGCAATCTATGAATGTACTCGACATGTTTCCATATTGATGAGTGTGTTGATGCTATTTCCTACCATTCATGATCACAATGCATTCAATGTAATCACAGTATTAGCAAAATTAACCTTCTGGAACAATTTCAAAACAGAACATTCTCACTGATATACAGCATAAAACAGGCTATGTCCCGTCCACCCTGTGTTCATGATCCACTTGAGCCTCCTCCCATCTAAATCTATCATTGTAGCCCTCTATCCTACTATCTCTCATAACTTGTCTACCTTTTCTTTAAATGCATCAATACTATTTTACCGTACTTCCACCACTTCCTGTTATAAACAGGCATGAAGTTTTAGCAGGATTACTCAGCAATATTCAAAATGCACCAATTGCTTAAAGTATTTCGTCAGAGTATTGAAACAGCTTCATACATCAAACAACTGAACTTTGTAGCTGTGCCTTACTGTCCAAATGCTGCTAAACATTTTTAAATGATCAATGTTCATGCCATTTGTGCACCTGATTTAATATTTATGTCAAGGGAATATAACCAATGTGGCAGTACAAACATTGATCCCATTTATCTAATTTAACCACAAATTCCTGTTTACTGAACACTATTTACACAGGTTAAACAATTAGAGCTTTAATGGATTGGACAGTCTTTCTGGCTTTGTGACCACGTGCTGTAAATGCATGGTAATATAGAAAACACAAATTAAAATAAGCACATGGGTCCTGGGCAGAATGCAGATATCCACTCCATCTGACGAAGGAGCTGTTTGTGCTGTGGCTTTCTATGTTCTATGTTCTAAAGTTCCCAGACTGAGAAAGGAAAAGAACAGAAGTTAACCCTTGGGAACCAAAAATCACCTTGGATTGGCTCCAGGAAAATTGAATGTCCACTTAAAAGACAGTGTAAAATATATTTGTGAAGTGTTTTTTCAATTGTGCTAAAAGAATAGAAATGTTCGGTCTTGTGGTTTAAAGTTGCTTACAAAAGACAGTATTTGGTCAATTGCATTTTTAGTCTTTTGTGATAGTAAAAGTCTTAAAACATGAAATCGTGCCATGTCATCCTTTCAGCTGTTAACTGGGAGTTCGAATTTATTTTAAAAAGTTAGCTATCTATATGGAGATTCTAATACTATTCAAGTTCCTACTAATCAGCAAAAATAGCTGTACCTTCTGGGAAATCCAAGAGTCAGATCTCCACTTTGAGGGAGGGAAAGCAGAGGTCTCTTCAACCCCACTTTTAGCAGCTAACATTAACCAGTACTACAAGGGCTGGGAACACTATTATTAGGGAATGGCAAAATGAGAGAAAATGTAAAGTACAGAAAGGATGAGTAAACAGTAGGGGAAGTGTATTATTTATATATTAATATTCATTTAATTGTAGCATTTGTGGGGGAAAAACAATTGCACTGATTTATACAAGCTTTTCCAATGTTTAATCCCTCATTGCAGTTTTGGTCCCCTTATTTGCGAAAGGATATATTGGCCTTGGAGGGAGTGCAGAGAAGGTTCACCAGGTTGATACCGGAGATGAGGGGTGTAGCTTATGAGGAGAGACTGAGCAGATTGGGTCTGTACTCGTTGGAGTTTAGAAGGATGAGGGGTGATCTTATAGAGGCATATAAGATAATGAAGGGGCTGGATAGGGTAGAGGTGGAGAGATTCTTTCCACTTAGAAGGGAAACCAGAACTAGAGGGCACAGCCTCAAAATAAGGGGGGGCCGGTTCAGAACAGAGTTGAGGGGGAACTTCTTCTCTCAGAGGGTAGTGAATCTCTGGAATTCTCTGCCCATTGAAGTGGTGGAGGCTTCCTCGTTGAATATGTTTAAATCACGGGTAGATAGTTTTCTGATCGATAAGGGAATTAAGGGATATGGGGAGCAGGCGGGTAAGTGGAACTGATTCGCTTCAGATCAGCCATGATCTTGTTGAATGGCGGGGCAGGCTCAAAGGGCCAGATGGCCTACTCCTGCTCCTATTTCTTATGTTCTTATTGCGACTGTTCAATGATCTTCAGCAGGAAAATAGTTGGCTAAGACAATCAACCTCAACGCCCATTGCCGTGGAAGGTCAGGGGGAAAAGTAATATTAGCTTGGATCTTCTCAAGGCGATTGTTGAGTGACCTATATTGGAACTTGTGCGAATAATGCACGAGAAGATGCAATGCATTCATGATCCCCGCCTCCCCCCAGGAGTCAAAAAACTTGTTGCTCTGAATATATCACAGAGGCACGAGTGAATCACTTGAAGGCTAATGAAACTATATGACAGTAATGTGGATTTAACATTAGAAGATTTAAAAAATCCAGATACTAGAGTGTAGGGTTCATTGGAGACATGGTTCCTATCAGGTTGGCTGAAAATCAAGATCAAAGCCACACAAAAATGGCTCTTACAACACAATTTTATAAATGATAACAGAAGGATAACTGCAACCTATGCCGAGCTTTAATGTCTTCTAAGCAGCTAAGCATTAAAAAGTTCATTCAATTAAGTGCAAACAACTAGAGTAGGAAATGGCTACATGACAGCCAATAAATTTCCAATCCATCTACACATTACTGCATAAACTATCAGCAGTCTTCGCTTGCCTTCTTAATAATGCTTTGAGTTTTGGACTCTCATAACAATTTGCTTACAACACCTTGACTAAATTCATTACAATAACTTTCATCATTTATTTTCATTCTATAGTTGGAGAATTTTTCTAGGCAAAATAAAAATGCAATATGATGCCTCCAAAGATTAGCATTGCTGCCTCACATCTCCAGGGACCTGGGTTCAATTCTGGCCTCAGGTGACTGTGGAGTTTGCACGTTCCCCCCGTGTCTGCATGGGTTTCCTCCCACAGACCAAAGATGTGTGGGTTAGGATGATTGGCCATGCTAAAATTGCCCCTCAGTGTCAGAGGGATTAGCAAACATGGGGCTGCAGGGATAGGGGCCGAGTAGGATTGTTGTCAGTGCAAGCTCGATGGGCCTAATGGCCTCCTTCTGTACTGTAGGGATTCTGTATGATAACTTGAGAACAAAATGGTGCACTTGCAGATGAAGAGGAAATTACTTTCAAAACTTCTGGAGCTAAATAAAGCAACTTTAGAAAGATTCTCATTTATGTGGTGATTCTACTGTTAAGTGGGTGTTATTTTTTTTTTAGTTTCTAATAACTATCTTCAAATTGTGGGGTTAGAATTTATTTGAAATTTAATGTTCTTGCATTGTGCACCTGTATTAATGTTTTCCAGAGCCATGAAACACTTTTGAATTCAGCATTTTGGGGATGAAATTATTTCTGGATGCTGTATTCCAGCCTTTAGGGTGGTTTTCAGGGATTGTAAACCACCAAAGCAGCCTGGAAGAGGGTTTCTGTATTGATTGGAACTGGCAAAATTTATGTGGAACAAAATGTACTCTGTTGGAATTTCCTTCCCCTTTCATGGGAAAAGCATTTACGTTGATAACGAACAAACACTTTTTTTTGTACGTTTAACATTTAACTGATAAAATATACTTTGGGCAAATTTTGATTTTAAAATACCGTTAGGTCCCAGACACTCGAACTGAACAGGTTACATTGAGTTTTTGAGGGGCCAGAGTTGAAAGTCTGAAGTACAGCCTTGAAATCTGGGTTAAAACAGCTTCTTCCCTGCTGCCGTCAGACTTTTGAATGGACCTACCTTATATTAAGTTGATCTTTCCCTACACCCTAGCTATGACTATATCACTATATTTTGCACCCTCTCCTTTCCTTCCCCACTATGTACTCAATGAACGATAAGTTTTGTCTGTACAGCGCGCAAGAAACAACATTTTTACTGTACACCAATACATGTGACAATAATAAATCAAATCAAATAATGAAAGGATTAATGAAAAAAATTCAGTCAATATTGAGTATTGCAGAACAATGCACAAAATTAATTTTAAAGTTTATTTATTAGTGTCACAAGTAGAATCATAGAATCATACAGCGCAGAAGAGACCCTTCGGCCTGGCAAATCCACACTGACTCATTAGAAATACCTGAACTCCCACCTAGTCCCATCTACCAGCACTTGGCCCATAGCCCTGAATGTTATGATGTGCCAAGTGCTCATCCACATACTTTTTAAAGGATATGAGGCAACCCGCCTCCACCACTCTCCCAGGCAGCGCATTCCAGGCCATCACCACTCTCTGGGTAAAGAGGTTTTTCCTCACATTCCCCTCTAAACCTCCTGCCCCTCACCTTGAACCTATGTCCCCTCGTGACTGACCCTTCAACCAAGGGGACCAGCTACTCCGTATCCACTCTGTCCGTGTCTCTCATAATCTTGTACACCTCAATCAAGTTGCCCCTCAGTCTTCTCTGCTCCAACGAAAACAACCCAAGCCTATCCAACCTCTCTTCATAACTTTAAAGCTTAATTCCAGGCAGCATCCTGGTGAATCTCCTCTGCACCCCCTCCAGTGCAATCACATCCTTCTGATAATGTGGCGACCAGAACCGTACACAGTACTCTCTCTAGCTGTAGCTTCACCAAAATTCTATACAACTCCAACATGACATCCCTGCTTTTGTAATCTATGCCTCAATTGATAATGGCAAGTCTCCCACATGCCTTTTTCACCACCCTACTAACATGCCCTTCCACTTTCAGAGATCTGTGGACAAACACGCCCAGGTCCCTTTGTTCCACAGAACTTCCTAATGTCCTACCATTCATTGAGTACTTTCTTGTCAAATTACTCCTTCCAAGGAGTATCACCTCACACTTTTCAGGGTTAAATTCCATCTGCCACTTATCTTCCCATCTGACCATGCCGTCTATATCTTCTTGTAGTCCAAGACACTCCACCTCACTGCTAACCATCTGTCCAATCTTTGTGTCATCCGCAAACTTACTAATCCTACCGCGCCCCCCCCCCCAACATAATCATCAATGTCATTTATATAAATGGCAAATAATAGGGGGCCCAACACAGATCCCTGGGGTACGCCACTGGACACTGGCTTCCAGTCACTAAAGCAGCTTCTGTCATCACCCTCTGTTTCTTACAACTCAGCCAATTTTGAATCCACTTTGTCAAATGACCCTGTATCCCATGTGCATTTACCTTCTTTACGAGTCTCCCATGCGGGACCTTGTCAAAGGCTTTGCTAAAATCCATATAAACTACATCGACTGCACTAACTGCGTCTACACACCTGGTCACCTCCTCAAAAAATTTATTTAAAATGTGTTAGGCATGAACTCCCTCTGACGAAGCCATGCTGACTATCCTAATCAAGTAGGCTTACATTAACACTGCAATGAAGTTACTGCAAAAATCCCCTAGTCGCCACACTCCAGCACCTGTTCAGGTACACCGAGGGAGAATTTAGCATGGCCGATGCACCTAACCAGCACGTCGTTTGGGCTGTGGGAGGAAACCCACGCAGACACATAAAGAACGTGCAGACTCCGCACAGACAGTGACCCAAGCTGAGAATCGAACTTGGATCCCTGGCACTGTGAGGCAACAGTGCCACCTTGCCGACAATTACAATGCGCCGTGTTGACAAAAAAGTGTTTTGTTGACCAATAAAATGTCCACACATTTCAAAACATCAATGAGGTTTTTCCTTTGAATCTAACAATGCAGATGGAATTGACGAATATCTAGTGAGAAAATATAATCCCATCCTCTGAAGTGTAATACTAAAATGTACCACTGGAAGTGATCCATCAGATTCACTTCTTTCATTTATGATTATTTATACTACTGCTGGCTGCCTTCTTTTAAAGTTGAATGTCTAACAATTTGTTAACTAGCTTAATCAGAACAGAGTGGATGATTAGATGGTGTACCTATAATCTTGCTGTGTCTCAGGTGATTTTTTGAAATCCTATTTTTTTCCGGTTCGGAGTCACACCAGACCTGATCTGGAGTTAAATGCTCCCTTTTCACATTGACCGAACAGTGCAATAGCCCAGGACCTCCTCATTCAATGTTTTATTGTGCTCAAAATACAATTACTTCAAACAATGTACAAAGGCCCATTGAGCTATTTTTGGATGGGCAGGATTTGTAAGAATATTGCTAACCAAAAGCAGCAGCCCAAATATTCTATCACATGCATCAACGTTTCCCATAAATGTATCAAACGGAAACATTTCACGATGTTGTGACTTACAGCAATACATTGTCTCATGATACAGGACTGTTTCATTCTCCCTGGTCCTCCAAACTTCTTCATGTCCTTGCAGAAATGACACTCGCCACATTCTGTTCTTAGACATGCCTCGCATTTTCGACATCTTGTCCTCCTCCTGCGCGCTCCAGCTGTAGCCCTGTTTGCGGCGAGTTTCACAGCTGCAGAGGTTCCAAGCTTTCCTTTTGGCCTTCCTACTGCTCTATTCTGTAAACAAAAAGAAAAAATCACTCAAATCAGCTAAATATGCTCAGATCACTTTCTTCCCCATAGCCTGTACACAGAAGTACCAAAATTCAGTATAACACAAGGAGGGAGACCAACTGTCCTTTCAACATCACGACAAATGATAACAGACTTAGCAAATTTATGATAAGATTGAAATATTGGGAGTGCCAATCTCTCATGAGACAGAGTAAGAGAAAATATGACGTTCTAAAATAATTTACTTTCTAAGACTTAATTATAACGGTGCAGCAAATATTAGAAATTTGCAGCAAGTGACCATTGGGAGTTAAAAACGCCTTTATTTTCTCCTTGTAGTTGTCTCTTCTTTTTCTCTTAAAGTTGCTTGAAGTTAAAAGCAAGAATTTTACAGCTGGATGGTAATTCTTTATTGAAAATTTCTTATTTTCACATTTTGGGAAAGTAAATTTAATCATTCTCAGCCATTAACTCACTTTGAGGGGATACACATTATGTGAGTTAACAACCACATTGAATCAATTCACTCTCTTATGTGGGAGAGAGCCCTGGCTCAGAATCATATCCAGCTCACATTAGCTGTCATTACTTTCCTTCTCAAATGCTCATCAAATAGTCTAACAAAAACTGTACAACTGTGCACATTTCCTGTCATCACAACACACTTCCTGTGTCAGACCTAATTGCGAGCAATTTCCTGCCCAATTTCTTTACTTGAGAGGCAGTCAAGACTGCATGGAGCTGGTTCTAGGAGAAATAAAGTGTCAGAGGAGAACCTTGTGTTGCCC
This sequence comes from Mustelus asterias, assembly GCF_964213995.1. NCBI lineage: Eukaryota > Metazoa > Chordata > Chondrichthyes > Carcharhiniformes > Triakidae > Mustelus > Mustelus asterias. The sequence goes on from NC_135813.1 coordinate 107,581,055, forward strand.
ACATATTTATGGAAGCTGTTCCCATGCCTGCAGTTAATGCTACCAAGGGACAACACGGTGAGGAGCAGGGAGCCAAGTATAAATCCTTCAGGGACTTAGGAAATGGCTGTATAGGAAGAGAATCCCTGGCTGGATATTTTTGGCTGCTTTCAAACAAGTAGGAATGGAGCCAACTGAGGGGAATCAAGGAGAAGTGGGCACGAGAGTTAAGACTAAGAAAGAAGATTGCAATGGTTATAGATGATCTATCCATATCAGGGATAGATTAAGCAAGACAGAGATAAGACACCATGATCAGCCATCTTTTCTCCACAGGGCCTATCCATTAATGAGGATTCAAGTCTGCTTGATCCCTTCTCCAAATTCTTATGCCCCTCTTTGCCTTTACAGTCTTTCCACACTGTCCCAAGTGGATTGCCACCTGGCTCAAATTCCTTTCCTGATGCCTTCATCCTCTTCAGGCATTATAAGTAATTAATTACATGGTCAGAGTCCTTCCCTATTACCCATCTCCATCGTGTCCAGGGAGATTCCTCTCCAATTTTCCCTATGCACCAAAAATAGCATCCTAATTAATTTTAAATATGCTCATCTTATATGAATTCTGGATATTTCCAAACTTATCAACATTACAACCTCTGAAGCAGAAGACTGTGGGTTTAAGTCACAATACACAGACTTCAGCACAAGATCTAAGCTAACACCTGACAAGAATGTTGCATGTTGGAGCTGCTGGCTTTCAGATGAAACTTTAAACTGAGGCCCCACCGGCACTTGCAACTGGATGTAACAGATCCTGATACACTATTCAAACAGGAGCAGGGAAGGTGTCCCTAGTGTCCTGGCCAATAGAAAAAATACTTGTCTGATGTCAGATTGCTTTATGTGGAACACTGTTGTACGCACGTAATGTATGTAAATAGTCAATTGGTTGTTTACAAATGGGCTGTGGTGCTTATTACATTACAACAGTAACTATACTTCAAAGATACTTTATTAGCGGCAAAGTGCTTTGGGATGTGCTGGTCTGATGAAAAGTGTTTCAAGAATGCAAAGTCCTTTGAATACTTCAATCTGCCAGCAATGCAATTTTAAAACAAAAAATGGTTTCATTTAAATGTATGTCAGGCTTTTCAACAGAGAGCTTTAAATATAAAATGAAGTAGTGACAACCTAATTTCAGTATTATAAATATGTAATATATATATTTATATAAATATAAACAGCTATGAAAAGCCCATAGCCACTAAATTCTTGTCAACCTCGCACGTGGCTTTCTCATGTTTTCCGTTTCCCAGATGTGTAATCAGATCACTTCCTTGTCAGTGTATTGTAATTGCCTTAAAAGGAATAGCACGCATCAAGCGCAATATATTTAACTTTGCATATAAACATCACAAATGTGTTTTGGACCTAAACCACCAAAATATAACACCATGGGAGACCAATTAGTAAGATTCTTAAAAATATGAAGTATAATTTTACATAAAACATTTCAGATTTACAGTGCAAGAGGAGGGTATTAGTAGAACTCAACACGAATCCCAGTTGGGCATGTTGCAGCCCTTGGGTCTCAACGTTGAGTTCAGCAACTTTAGATTTTGGCCTTTCTCCTTCATCTTAAACTCCACTTTAAAAAAAAAAATCTCATACATGCATTACCTCAAACCAACCACCCCCCCTCCTCACACCATAACCACCTGTCTTTTGTTCTTAATGTTGCTTACTTTTTGTTGCAGTTTCTCCAGTTCTAAGTCTAAGGACTCGAAACGTTAACTTTGTTTCTCTCCTCGTAGATGCTGGAAGACCGACTGCGTTTTTCCAGCATCCTCTGTTCTTGTTTCAGATTCCAGCATCCACAGTACCTTGCGTATTTCAACATAAATCTCACTGGCCTACTACCTTCTCGTAGTCTTATCTTCTCCTGCTTTGGATATTTATCCAATTTTTGCTTAAAAAGATGCACTGGTTTCTGGCTCATGATGCTCAAGTTAATTTAACCTAACCTCTCTCCTCATGGTTACATTTTATTCCTATGGTGGGACGTCCAAAACTATATACAGTACTCTTAATTGTGACCTTGTAACTACTTGTATTTACATAGGGCCTTTAATGTAATGAAATATCCCAAGGTGCTTCACAGGAACATTATAAAACAAATTATAACACCAAGTGCATTAAGGAGTCTTTAGATCAGATGACCAAAACTTGATCAAGGAGGTAAAGTTTAAGAGTGTGTTAAAGGAGGAAAGTGAGGCAGAGAGATGGGGGTGGGTGGATTCGAAGCCACGGTCACAAATAGTGGAGCAATCCTGAGTAAGAATGCACAAGAGGTCAGAATTAGAGGAGCACACATACCTTGGAGGATTGTGGGACTGGAAAAGACTATTGAGATAGGCAGGAGTGAGGCTCTGGAGGGATTTGAAAACAAGGATTTAAAATCAAGATGTGGCTTGACCTGGATCCAGTGCTGGTCAAGCACAGGGTGGTAAAGAAACAGAATTTTCTGAGTTAAGACTCAGGCAGCAGAGTTTTGGATGACTTGAAGTTTACAGATGGGAGACCAGCCAATTAGAATAGGCAAGTCTAGAGGCAACTACAGCATGAATCAGGGTTTCAGCTGCGGATGAGCAGAGACAAGGTGAAGGCAGGCAATGTTATGGCGGTGGAAATAGGTGGTCTCAGTGATGGCACAAATACGAGGTTATCCCAGCAAGATACAGGGGAGAAATTTGATTTGATTTATTGTCACATGTACAAGCATGCAGTGAAAAGTACTGTTTCTTGCACGCTATACTGTATCTAAGGAAGGATGCGCTGGCCTTGGAAAGGCTGCAGAGAAGGTTCACAAGAATGATCCCTGGAATGAAGAGCTTGTCGTATGAGGAACGGTTGAGGACTCTAGGTCTGTACTTGTTGGAGTTTAGAAGGATGAGGGGGGATCTTATTGAAACTTACAGGATACTACGAGGCCTGGATAGAGTGGACGTGGAGAGGATGTTTCCATTCGTAGGAAAAACTAGAACCAGAGGGCACAACCTCAGGCTAAAGGGACGATCCTTTAAAACAGAGATAAGGAGGAATTTCTTCAGCCAGAGAGTGCTGGATCTGTGGAATTCTTTGCTGCAGAAGGCTGTGGAGGCCGGGTCATTTAGTGTCTTTAAGACAGAGATAGATAGGTTTTTGATTAATAAGGGGATCAAGAATTATGGGGAAAAGGCAGGAGAATGGGGATGAGAAAAATATCAGCCATGATTGAATGGCGGAGTAGACTCGATGGGCCAAGTGGCCTAATTCTGCTCCTATGTCTTATGGTCTTAGACCACCTATTTCCACCGCCAGACAAAGCACACAGTTCATAGAGAAGGAAGGGAGAGAGTGCAGAATGTAGTGTTACAGTCATAGCTAGGATGCAGAGAAAGATCAATTTAACGTGAGGTCGGTCCATTCAAAAGTCTGACGGCAGCAGGGAAGGAGCTGATCTTGAGCATAACCGGCACCATTCCTGTGAGATGAGACAACAGAATAATTCTGTGATTCCCCAATTCACAGCCTGTTTTATGTTGACCATCAGAAACAGAAATACGACACACTTTCCATCCACTCACCCTAGCAGCCATAAGGTCATGCAACACGTTTTACAAAACCTTTCCAAAGAGGAGAAAGAGATGATGACTTAATAGTTAGTCATACTCACCGAATCATACCTTGTCAGTGCCCTAGACTTTGCCATCACCATCCCTGGGTATGTCCTGTCCCACTGCCAGGACAGACATGGCAGTACAATGGCATACATTGGAGGAGTGGGCCCTAGGAGCCCTCAGCATTGACTCTGGACCTCATTAACAATCTTGAGAAGGAAATATGGGCAAGGAAACCTCCCTCGGCTGATGAATCATTGTTTCTCCACATTGAGCAACATTTGGAAGAAGCACTTAATATATTTTATGGATGAAGGTAAACAAGAAGGTACAATAACTGGAGTAAAATGATATGCCTCAAGTAAAGACATGTATCTATCTAAATAAAGTTTTTTTTCTTTAAATTGAGTAACCCTAGTGAGGGTCCAGGGCCCTTAGTTCAGTACATCATGGACAAAACAAGAAAGTAGCACTAAAATTAGCTTATTTCCATGAAATCGCAACTTCCTGGCTCAAATATTCTAGGTGCAGCTGATGCTGCATGTTTACCTGTCTGCTTTGTTTTTGAAATTGGCCAATAAAAGGATCATTATAAAGTAAACTTCTATCTGTACATTTGTAAATATATCATAAATACCGTGCTCTTGATTCAGGTAATTGCAAGTCACCAGACTCGTCCTTTTTTTGCATGGTTTAACGCCAATCTACTTTAATATTAATTTGATTATTAAGGAATTGGCCATTTCTGATTATTATAACTAACCTCTACTATGAATGCATAATGTCAGCAAACGATAATGCAAAACGATTCTGCATCAGATACTGCAGTATCCCAATACTGGATCATTCTTTCCATCCCTCCATTACCTCCAAATTGTCAATATTCAATGCTGGATGAGCAAAATTTTCCTCTGAAAATCAAAGCCTTTGTCTTTGGTCCCAATCAACAACTCCATCACTCCCTCTGGCAACTATCTGAGGCTCAATCAGACTTTTTGCACCCTTGGTTTTATATCTGATCCTGAGATGTGCTTTCGAATACATATCTGCAACATCATTCAGCATCAGAAACAACATGCCCAATGAACACCACAAAGCTTTCCTCATTGACATCTGGGGACTTGTACCAAAATTAGGAGGCAGTCAAGAAAAACTGGCAGTCGTACTTGCCGAATCATACCTTATCACCAGTTTCTCAGACATCTCCATCACCATCCTTGGGTATGTCCTGTCCCACTGCCAGGACAGATCCAGTAACGATGGCAGTACATTGGCATATAGCAGAGAATAAGTGGCCCCAGGGGTCCTCAGCATTGACTCTGGACGTCATTGGCATGAGAAGGAAATACGGCAAGGAAATCTTCCTCAATTGAAAAATCAATGCTCCTCCACGCTGAACGACATTTGGAAGAAGCACTTTGAAGTGTAGTCCGGGTGGGGGCCCAGGTCCCTCACCAAAAGTGGCTCAGTAGTACCACTAGTGACCGAGTTGGCCAAGTCCTGAAGAACATATCTGGGGCTGCAGCAGGTGATGAGGGAAGTGACAACATGGAAAAACCTACCTCACTAACCTACCAGTCAGAGCTGCATCTGGTAAAAGTCACCATCGCAAAGTCCTCCAGATGCTTTCCAATATATTGTTGCACTACCATTATGCTTCATAGGATAGATTCAGAACAGATTTAGCAGCTTAAAACTGCAACCCATTAGGTATTATCGGCCATCAGTAGCAGAATTGTATTCAACCATAATCTGCAACCTCATGGCCTGGCACATCAATCATTCTACCATTACCAGCCAGTGTACCAATGCTGGTTCAATCAGAACTGCAGAAGAGCATGCCAGCAGCAGAACTCAACATACCTAAAATGAGGTGTAACCTGGTGAAGCTTCAACACAAGACTACATGCATCTTACGTGTCAGCACCAGGGACCCAGGTTCAATTCTGACCTCGGGTAACTGTGTGGAGTTTGCACATTCTCCACGTGTCTGTGCGGGTTTCCTCCGGATGCTCCAGTTTCCTCCCACACTCCAAAGTTGTGCAGGTTTGGTGGATTGGCCATGCTAAATTGCCCATTAGAGTCAGGGGGATTAGCAGGGTAAATACGTGGGGTTACGGGGATAGGGCCTGGATGGCATTGTGGTTGGTGCTGGTTCAATGGGCTGAATGGCCTCTTTCTGCACTGTAGGGATTCCATGATCAGATCAAAGCTCTGCAGTCCTGCCACATCCAGCGGTGAATGGTGGTCGACAATTAACTAACCAAGGAGGCTCAATGCAACATACATTGAGAAATATTTGTACACATACACACAAACTGTATGCATGCAAGAGGAGAATGGATAAATGCAGTTCTCCCCTTTAATCTGAGGATAGCATTGGTGGAGAAATGGAAGGGGGAAACGGGGCACAGAGAAGGAGAAATGGGTTACATGTTTAGTTGATGGTTTAACACTTCTGATGTTGCTTCTTTTCAGCTCTGGCCTTTACTTGGATTTAGAAACATGTCACAGTTAGCAAACTATAACTCATCAGTTGGCCCCATATGAGGTGGAAGAATTTTTAAAGAAAGGAAATAAATAAACTTAACAGCCCCCCCCCCACCTTGCGAATGCTGGTTAGGTGCAATAGAACATAGAACATAGAAAGCCACAGCACAAACAGGCCCTTCGGCCCACAAGTTGCGCCGATCACATCCCCACCTCTCGGCCTATCTATAGCCCTCAATCCCATTAAATCCCATGTACTCATCCAGAAGTCTCTTAAAAGACCCCAACGAGTTTGCCTCCACCACCACCGACGTCAGCCGATTCCACTCACCCACCACCCTCTGAGTGAAAAACTTACCCCTGACATCTCCTCTGTACCTACCCCCCAGCACCTTAAACCTGTGTCCTCTCGTAGCAACCATTTCAGCCCTTGGAAATAGCCTCTGAGAGTCTACCCTATCCAGACCTCTCAACATCTTGTAAACCTCTATCAGGTCACCTCTCATCCTTCGTCTCTCCAGGGAGAAGAGACCAAGCTCCCTCAACCTATCCTCATAAGGCATGCCCCCCAATCCAGGCAACATCCTTGTAAATCTCCTCTGCACCCTTTCAATGGCTTCAACATCTTTCCTGTAATGAGGTGACCAGAACTGCGCGCAGTACTCCAAGTGGGGTCTAACCAGGGTCCTATAAAGCTGCAGCATTATCTCCCGACTCCTAAACTCAATCCCTCGATTAATGAAGGCCAGTACGCCGTACGCCTTCTTGACCGCATCCTCCACCTGCGAGGCCGATTTAAGAGTCCTATGGACCCGGACCCCAAGGTCCTTCTGATCCTCTACACTGCTAAGAATGGTACCCTTCATATTATACTGCTGCTTCATCCCATTGGATCTGCCAAAATGGATCACCACACACTTATCCGGGTTGAAGTCCATCTGCCACTTCTCCGCCCAGTCTTGCATTCTATCTATGTCTCGCTGCAACTTCTGACATCCCTCCAAACTATCCACAACACCACCTACCTTGGTGTCGTCAACAAACTTACCAACCCATCCCTCCACTTCCTCATCCAGGTCATTTATGAAAATGACAAACAGCAAGGGTCCCAGAACAATGACCCAAACAGGCGCCTGACTGTGGCGACCAGGGGATTTTCATAGTAACTTCATTGCAGTATTAATGTAAACCTTACTTGTGACACTAATAAACAAACTTTAAACTTTAGAATGTTTGGTGGTTTAATGATGGCCTTTTATTCCAGACATTCTCTGGGTGTTATATAGGAAACCGAATCCTAGAGGGAACAGACTAAAGGAACTCTCCCAGTCAGTATTCCTTTTGGCACTCACAATGAATCCATTATACGGTGCATGAGACAGGGGCCCTGACACAGCAGCATATAATTCAATGAAATCAATACGGATATTAAGTAACATTTACCAAAAAAATCAAGTGATGAACTCGAACCATGCATGCTGTCTAAGGGTTGAATTCCAAATCATTATTGAAATGTTTTCAGCCCAGCACCGTTTAAAGTTACATGGAGAATGATTTCCTGCACGGAGCTCTCTTTAGGCCCGAGTAAAATGTTACAGTGGAGGGGGAGGGAGGCTGCGATCAACACTCGCGAGCGACTTAAACATTTCTCCGCAGAAGTCTCTTCCAGCATTCGTTCCCCCCAAAGTGCCATGAATGCACAAACCCACAGCCATTTACACAACTCATTGTTAGAAAAGCCCAAGATTCCTCCGCCCCTCCCCCCACACAATCCATTGCAGCAAACAAGGCAGCCCGGCTCTTTCCAGCATGATCATATTTAATAGGTTTCCTCCCGCAGATAATATCTTTTGTCAAAATCCCGTCCCCGGACTGGAGGCCATGCTGCGTTAATGACCCAGATTGAAACTGCTGTACTTTGTGCAACAGCAGCAACGCCACGCTCTTTTCGAAGTTGCTTTGCTGTATAAACACTACAATCTTTCCTACACACTATTGAAAAACTAGGGTCAAAAGGGAACGACTAAACCATTGCAAATCACAAGAGCACAACATGATAATTGAAACATTTCAGGCGCTAACATGTGTCGATTTGCTGGTGATCCGTTCACCAACAATATATATGAACTCTCCAAAAATGCCTGTTCAATGTCCTAAAGGATAAGGTTTTATGGGTCATTACTTTGTGATCTGGGTAACGGATACCTGCCTTGGTAAACACGCAGGACTCAGAATGCCACATGTTTCAACTTTAAAAGTAGCAACCATCAGTAAAAAAATGAACCAGGCTGTTTGCAGCCTAAAAAAACATGAACAGCCACTATCATTATTCACCACAACAGAGCCTGGCTTCAGCTTAGTTACTTTAGGCTCTGACATTGTTTCCCCCAATAAGGGCTTTCTAGTTTTGTTTTTAAATAATGCTTCCACTGCGTCCACAACCAAAGCTGAAAGCTGACCTGCTCTGGGTCTGAGTCATACTCCTCATCATCTCCACTCAGGGACATGGCCAAATCTCAGGCTGGGCCCAGCCAGGGACAAGCTGACATGGCTGGACTGCTGTAGTAACGAGTCTCCACCATAAACCCAGCTTCCACACTCAAGGCTCATCAATATTCATGAGGGGAAGGTCAGGATGGGGTTGAACCGTTTCATTTGACCAATCAAAAAGAGGCAGATGTGTTATTTTGAAAAGCAGACAATAGAGAGCTGGTTGTGATTACACACCAGAGTCAGCAGGAGGAATGACATTGTAAGGGCACACACGCGACACATTCACAAATCACCCCTGCTAAAATGACTTTAGAGCTCTTCCCCAGCCCTTCAGACATCTAACAATGACTAATATTAAACAACTGAACACAGAAGAATTTAATGCACTGGGCACTACGAGTGGAGATATAATCAGAGAACATTTACAACATTATTCCATGCTTCCGTTTATTTATTAAAGCACTCGTGTCGTTTCAGCCCCCGTATAAACACTGCTGCCAGCTGGCTGATACAGAAACTCATACTCTTAAAGGTTCAGTTTAAAGGTTCACATGACCAAAATGTGAACTTTTTTTTGCTCAAATCCATTGTCCAGTTAATGCACAAAATAAAGCTTCTTGGTCTGGTTTGGCAGCAGCTCATGGCTAAAAGCTGACAAAACAATAAGGAAAACAACCAAAATATTTATTGTCTCCGAATAAAATCCGTCAGAGGATTCAGTTCTAGTTTATCTATACTTTTGGACAAAGGAAATTCCTGCGTTCATAGAGAATATTTCAGGAAATCCTGAAGTACTTCGCAGACAATGGGTTACTGCATGCAGTGCACTGTTGTAATTTGGGCAAACACAGGAGTCAGTTTTCTTACACTTGTACAAAAATGGATCCCGAAGACAACAAACGATATAAACGACTAAGATATGTGTTGTTGGTGATATTGAATAGAGAGGAACATTGTCTGGAACACCAGCAGGATTCTCTATTCTTTTCCAAATCTGTTACATCCATCCAATTATACAGGTAGGGCCTTGGTGTTCTCTCTCATCTGGAAAACTGGGATTATGCCTTCTGTGGACCATAAAGGGCTAAATGAACAACCTCTGACACATAGGCAAGAATGTTATCGCATTGCCTAACTACCAACGGTGCTGAGCGTTCAATGTCAATATATCATGGGGGAGGGAGCATAGCAGGGTGAAGGAAATTAGATATACAAACCACAAGCCACTTCATGAAAGATCTATCTCAACAACAGCTTGTCTTTGCATGATGCTGTTAACCCAGTAAAACATCCCAAGATACTTAACAGAAGCATTACCAGACAAAATATGGCACCAAGTCACATGAGGGAATTTTAGGACAGGAGCTGGATTAAAGAGGCAAGTTATAAGGGCTGCCTTAAAATAAATTGCAAAGAGCTTAGGAAGGGAATTCCAGAGCTAAGGCCCAGACCAGCTAACGCAGAGCTGTAAATGGTAGGGCAGAGGAAATCAGTAACGTGTTACAAACAGTAAGTTTACAAGGTTGTTACGTTTTGAGACTGTTTCTTTAATCTAAGGTAAAATAAATGAATACAAATATGTGACCTATTGTGAATTCAGCCCGACAACAAGCCTAGGTAGTTTAGTTACCAAGGGGACAAGAGGGGATCAAGCCAAGAGACTTGCAAGTTGTTTACACCTGTGAACAATGGCAAGAGCATCTGTGTTCACTGTGTTAGATCTCTGAATCGCAGAGGGAGGTGTAAGGAGGTGTTAAGAGTGTCAAGTTTCATTAACGGTTATAATTTAAACTACTTATTTAATTCCAAGCTCGACTAGAGTTGAGGATATAGAAGATAGTTAATTAACATTTCTGCCTGGATGTGGCCCCCTCACCTTGCCATGGAGAGGGGCTTCAAAAGGGGAAGAGCCCATAGCAAGCCACAGGAGTTTCGTGTTACCAGGTTTTCTAAGATATCACTGAACTTCGTAGACCCAAGTCAATCTAAAAGAAGCTGAGAGGGCATGCTGGATTACAGAAGGAGCCAGTCCTGCACCGTAAGCAGAGAAAATGCTGAACCTGTTGTGCACTGGAGCTCACGCTCAGATTAAAGAGACCAAATTTGTGAGGATCTCAAGGAGGGTGTAACATTCAACTACCCTGGATTAGAGAGAAAGAATCTCCAGTGCAACCATCAAACTGAAAGGCAGCTCTAGGATTGAAAGTTACCCAGCTAGGAAGCAGGCCATGGGTATGGAGACTAGCTTTGGATTGGTTACAGAAGAGTAAAGTCCACTTAAGAGATAGCATAAATTATAACCACGGTGGGGGATTGTCAATTGACTGTGTTAAAAGTGGCATGGGGTATCTTTTCTGTCATTCAAATTGTAAGTTGTCTACTAAACAGTGCTTAGTCAAGTTGCTTTGTTTGTTATTGTAAAAGTCTTAAAACTTAAAATTGTGTCAAGTGATATTCTCAGACAGTCACTGGAAATTCAAATATTTTTTCATAAGGGGTAATAATCGGAGGAGTGCAAGACCTTGGAGGGTTGTTGGAGGGAAGCCATGGAAGATCTTAGCCCAGGAATGCAAATTTTCAAATTGAGAATGGACTGGGAGATGTATTTTCATGGCGGAAACAATGGCAGACCTCCTGAGTCAACTACAACTTTATAGTAACATAAATTGCCTGGTTGCTTGATTGTTCAATTGGTAAATCCAACAGATATATTAAACAGGAAGGTCCCTGGTCGGGGTCCCTGTCTGTGTTTAATCCGGTGCTCTCATGTGGGATGCCACAATTACCCTCTGTGATCCTTGAATAAGGGATAAAGATACAAAGAACAAAGAACAGTACAGCACAGGAAACAGGCCCTTCGGCCCTCCAAGCCTGTGCCGCTCCTTGATCCAACTAGACCAATCGTTTGTATCCCTCCATTCCCAGGCTGCTCATGTGACTATCCAGGTAAGTCTTAAACGATGTCAGCGTGCCTGCCTCCACCACCCTACTTGGCAGCGCATTCCAGGCCCCCACCACCCTCTGTGTAAAAAACATCCCTCTGATATCGGAGTTATACTTCGCCCCTCTCACCTTGAGCCCGTGACCCCTCGTGATCGTCACCTCCGACCTGGGAAAAAGCTTTCCACTGTTCACCCTATCTATCCCCTTCATAATCTTGTACACCTCTATTAGATCTCCCCTCATTCTCCGTCTTTCCAGGGAGAACAACCCCAGTTTACCCAATCTCTCCTCATAGCTAAGACCCTCCATACCAGGCAACATCCTGGTAAACCTTCTCTGCACTCTCTCTAACGCCTCCACGTCCTTCTGGTAGTGCGGCGACCAGAACTGGACGCAGTACTCCAAATGTGGCCTAACCAGCGTTCTATACAGCTGCATCATCAGACTCCAGCTTTTATACTCTATACCCCGTCCTATAAAGGCAAGCATACCATATGCCTTCTTCACCACCTTCTCCACCTGTGTTGCCACCTTCAAGGATTTGTGGACTTGCACACCTAGGTCCCTCTGTGTTTCTATACTCCTGATGACTCTGCCATTTATTGTATAACTCCTCCCTACATTATTTCTTCCAAAATGCATCACTTCGCATTTATCTGGATTAAACTCCATCTGCCACCTCTCCGCCCAATTTTCCAGCCTATCTATATCCTGCTGTATTGCCCGACAATGCTCTTCGCTATCCGCAAGTCCAGCCATCTTCGTGTCATCTGCAAACTTGCTGATTACACCAGTTACACCTTCTTCCAAATCATTTATATATATCACAAATAGCAGAGGCCCCAGTACAGAGCCCTGCGGAACACCACTGGTCAGCCAGGGTTTCCACTCCAGTTATCACCTGATATTCAATATCCTGTTGAAAAGCATCATAATGGGTTTTTGTGGCTGAATGGCCGGCTGGCATTCACTGTCTGGCCTCACGCAGAAAGAATGATACTAGGAGGAAACTAATTTTAACATGTATTGTTACTTGCAGAAACGAAGTGAAGGAAAAGTGGAGGTACTAGGGTTCTAATCACCAGCCTTTGATGGTTTACCTGATCGCGTGACAGTATAGCTTATGTTTCAATTGAACATTGGCAAAAGGACAAATCAGTAAAGTGATCATTACTGGATGTATGCGTCTATGAATGTAAGATCAGGCTGAATTGGATTGTGACACCTCGTGAAGTCAAATAGCCTAACTCAAAACGCCAACACATTTCAAAAACTGAGTGTAATCACATCCTGACATGGTGTTCTAGAGTGCTAATCTGCTGCACAATGTCATTTGACCAAAAAGATGTTTTGGAATATAGGGCCGGATGTTACTCTCAGCAGATAACAAGTGCCATCAGCCATTCATTATGCTTACACTTGCCCACAGACTCTCTATGGGCTTTTACATGGAACCTGTGGTATTTAAAAAGTCATTTTGACACTTTGTCCTCTACAGAGGATATGAAACCTCCACGAACAGCGAAAGCAACTGTGTATCTCATTAACCAGAATGAAGAATTGTTAATCAGACATGCAGAGTCTGTACCAGGATGTGCAAGTTAGAATATTGCATTCAATGTCATATGTACAGAAAGCGAAATAGAATAAGAAAGATGGAACTAAGAAAGGGAGATGAAAGAAAGAGAAAGAAAAAAGTGTGATTTTAAAAAAATCTCCCAACTAAAACTCAATTCTAAAGGAATTTCAATGTTGGTATGGGTGTTTGGCAGCAATTTAAAACTTACACCATTAACGGTTCAGTTACACTGGCATGAACAAGCAAAACCTTCTGGTGAGTTTGGTGTTGATTTATCACTTGTAGTAGTGACTGATGCCATGGCACGTGCTTTAATGCCGAATCTTTCAACGAGACACTTTTACAGTGAATCTTTTGGTGGAACAGGGAAACCTGGACAGCAACTTCCTGATTTCTATGTTTAACTGTGTAATGTGTGGGGGCTCTGAAAGTTGTCTTCAATTTACATGTTAATAGTGGTAGGCATAGACAATTTCATCTGCAAAATATGATTAAAGGTTAAATTTTAAAACATTTTAAAATGTGGTCTATGCTTCTTTAAAAGCCATCTGTAGAATGTTGCTGAAAAGGAATAAAAAAGCTAATACATTTTATTTTCTCTTTTGACAGGCAATTGATTATGAAGTTAATTTTTATAACTAACTGCACAGAATTGGAAAATCCTGGTTGATACTATATCATAAAGCCATTTGTTTAAATATTACTTCTGAAAAAAAACACGGTGTCAAAGTTTTTTGTTTTGCACTCATCAGGACAGATTTGCAAGAATACCAAATCTCAAAATCAACACCAAATCTCAAAAGGAACAACAGTTTATACTTCATGAGAAGAGGGGGCTGATTGATTGGCAATTGAACGCTGATTGGTAGAAGCGTTGCCAAGGAGAATGCACCAGGAAACAGTTAACTGCCAAGCTTTTGTTTAAATTCAAACCAGGAAAGTTGACTCCGATTGGCCAAGGCATTGACAATAGGGAATGGCTGCTCCCCCCAGCTTTTGTTTAGTTGAAAAAGGTGGAATGCATAGACATGTTTTTCTGGTTGTAAAAGGCAGTATGTGAATAAATATAGCTTCCTGCCCAAGTGAGTGAGTCACACTGCAAACCCAACTGATGACCTGAAATTGGTTGTTAGTGTAAGCCTTAGCACAATTAGGATTGTTTAGTAAGTGTTGCCTTATCACAGAATCAAATATAACATTGGACATTATGTTCCGAGTGTTTCAAGCATGGGCGAATTGAGTACAGTGAGTACTTCGCTGGCTGCAAGTAACCAAATAAATTTGTTTGTTCAGAGAGACAGGAATTGAAATATAGGCCTATTAAAAATTTGGTTTAAATTGTCAAATACAAGTCCTATGTACAATGTCTGTCACACTATAAATACATGACTATAGTACAAGAATCTGAGCAATGCTTTTCTGACTTGCTCATGTTGTCCAAACTACTTTACTCAATTACAGAGAAGAACAGCTACCAATCAGAATGGGGAAAAGCAATCATCACAAAGTCACACAAAAAAATTCATCCAAATTTTTGTTAAACTATGTTCAAATAAAATTTGCTATCACCCATCAAAAAATTCTTAATTTTCAGGAGAAAAAAAAATCACTATATAAAATTTAATTCTTTAGTGTTACAAGTGCAAAAGGTGGAAAATTGTGGTGGTTATTTCCAGTTCCTTTTCATAAATTTGGTTTATGAGACTGTTGGGAGTTGAAGTTTCAATCCTGTGCCCGAGACTACAATATCCGAACATTACCATGATAAACCTTGACATGACAATATAGGAAATTGGAAGACTGCAGCAGTGAGTTAAGATACTCAAGCTCTTCAGCTGACAAATATGGGTTTGAGAACACGGACTCCTGACTGCCCTCGAGCTGCTCATACAATACTGTGGGATGAATCTCAGCTTTCAATCAGTGTTCTCCACCCAATCATGGTTCCAACCTCTTCCCAGCAATCTCAGGAACAGTCACCTGTTTAAGTCGATTACCCCAGGGTGGGACTTTTAAAACACACTCCCATAGATCTTGAAATAAATCAGACGATGTGCCTTGCACAACTGAATCAATATTGAATGAATCAATATTGAATGACTCAATATTGAACAAGGCAATTGCTTCTCACTTGATACATGGAATTCTCAATTTTGCTTTCAGTTTACGCTGCAACACTGTATTTTGGAAATTGGGTACTGATTGTGGCACAGTTCTTTAAACAATAAAGTTGTAAAGAACTTCAGCAAAAATTAGGAAAATAAAACACACAATGCCCTTACAGAAGCCACCCACTCCGCAGATAGCCTTAGATGTCTCCTAGTTATCTTACCATTTAGATAATAAAGCCAGTGTTTAATTCAGTGCTTCCCAAAGTTTTTCCCACTGTGACACCATTTCAAGACTTGAACATTTCCATGACCCCCTCAGTAGGAGCTGTGCAAGGGCAGAGGTGGGGCCACTGTGTTCAGTCTACACTTATTTTTAAAAACTTAATTTTGCAGTGGGTCTTTTGGATCAGGGATCCAAGCTCCATGGCAAAAGTTTGCTTAGGACCCCCAGTTTGGGAGGCCCTGGTTAAATTAAACTATTTTTCAACATCTGCTCTGGCAAACCAAACAAAATATGAAAATAACCAGTGATCACAGTATATTCAAGTGAAACAGTCAAGGTGACAGGGATACTGGTTGTAGAAGTGGCAAAAAAGATTGAGAAAACCTCAGAAGCTACTCAGGAAGCTCAATAGTAACAATCAGACCCCAGCCGCGACACTATAATGCAGAAGGAAAAAAGGTTACAGATGTAGTAACAGCTAGAAATTCAGAGATAGCTGGGTTAAAAATGCAGATCATAAATCACAGGGGATTTTAAGTCATGGAGAGTTAATGGCTCAGAAAAGGGGATTGGCATGTGTTACCACAAGGACAACAGCTGGACTTGAAAGAGCGGGAAAGGTTGAAGGCATACTGAAGGCAACAGCAAGAAACCCAATGGTGGTTGTCTATTCAGGATTATTGACATAGAAAGAAATGAGAGTCATATGCAAGGATTGTCTTGCAACACAAAGAAAGAGGATGCAAATACTTTCTGGTATACTTCCAGTGAGACAAAGGGGGAATGTGATGAGATTCAGGGTAAATCTTGGTAATGGGTATGAAATGAGCTGCAAGGTGGGAAACATTGGAAGAAATATATTCGGGGGAGGGTGGAGTGCTTTGAGGTACAAAGAACAAAGAAAATTACAGCTCAGGAACAGGCCCTTCGGCCCTCCAAGCCTGCGCTGACCATGCTGCCCGACTTAACTAAAACCCCCTACCCTTCCGGGGACCATATCCTTCTATTCCCATCTCATACATGTACTTGTCAAGACGCCCCTTAAAGGTCACTACCGTATCCGCTTCCACTACCTCCCCCGGCAACGAGTTCCAGGCACCCACCACTCTCTGTGTAAAAAATCTGCCTCGTACATCTCTTTTAAAACTTGCCCCTCGCACCTTAAACCTATGCCCCCTAGTAACTGACTCTTCTGGGAAAAGGCTTCTGACTATCCACTCTGTCCATGCCTCTCATAATCTTGTATACCTCTATCAGGTCTCCCCTCAACCTCCGTCGCTCCAGTGAGAACAAACCAAGTTTCTCCAACCTCTCCTCATAGCTAATGCCCTCCATACCAGGCAACATCCTGGTAAATCTTTTCTGTACCCTCTCCAAAGCCTCCACATCCTTCTGGTAGTGTGATGACCAAAATCGAACACTATATTCCAAGTGCGGCCTCACTAAGGTTCTATAAAGCGTCAACATGACTTGCCAATTTTCAAACTCAATACCCCGGCCGATGAAGGCAAACATGCTGTATGCCTTCTTGACTACCTTCTCCACATGCATTGCCACTTTCAGTGACCTGTGTACCTGTACATCCAGATCCCTTTGCCTATCAATACTCCAAAGGGTTCTGCCATTTACTGTATATTTCCTATCTGTATTAGACCTTCCAAAATGCCTCACATTACCTCACATTTGTCCGGATAAAACTCCATCTGCCATCTCTCCGCCCAAGTCCCCAACTGATCTATATCCTGCTGAATCCTCTGATGGTCCTCATCGCTATCCGCAAATCCACCAACCTTTGTGCCGTCCGCAAACTTACTAATCAATCCAGTTACATTTTCCTGCAAATCATTTATATATATTACAAACAGCAAAGGTCCCAGCACTGATCTCTGAGGAACACCACTTGTTACAGCCCTCCATTCAGAAACGCTGCGGTGTCCCAGAGACGTACATTGGGACCACAACAATTTTGAATTTATAACAATGATTAATTCAAAACCTCACTGAAAGTTGATCAAATTTGTAAATGACAACAAACTCGGATTAACTTAAGACGACTCAGAATTTACAAAACAAATTGAAAATCTATATAAATGAGCAAATTAAAGCCAATGTAAACAGTTTCAATGTGCTAGGACGGGAAGATGGGTACCTAAGGAGTGTTGAAATAGTCAAGGATGGAATTACAAGAGACCGAGATGTTGGGAAATGCATACTTAAAAAAACTACAGAGCTTTGCTGCAAACCTATTAACTATCTCTTCCCGAGTCATCTCACTGCTCGAAAACACTCAACATGACCAATCGTTGCAAAGCAGCTATCACAAGTCAAAATAACGTTGAATTATCATGCCAAAATAGTTGAATAAAGGAACAAATCATCCGCCATCTGAATACACGTTGAGTGCTGTGTTCCATCTGGTTACCAAGACACTGCAGTGCAACATCCAAAGCATGGATGTCTCCCCAGAGTGCTAGGAGGCTGATACCTCATCGGTGTTTAAAGGAAAGACTGGAGAAACTTTGATCTTTTAACAAGGAAATTAGGCAAATTGTGGCGATATGTATAATAATAAAATACATGGAGAATACCTTCAAATCAAATTGTGAGTTGTACAGAGGGACACAGGTACCTTAGGATTGGTATCCAGAGTTTTTCTGCACAAAATGAGTGATCAATAGATTTCAAAAAAGAGTTACAAGAGGTAAAAATCTTGGAATGATTTAAAAATCAATTGGAAACTGCATAGAGATGCTGCAGGGTGTTTCTGCACGGATACAAGACAGGCTGAATGACCATTCTGAACAAAATTACCCTGTGATCCGGAACCCTGATACACGGAGTGAGAACAAAATCAGACTCAGCTATGATTCCTGCTCACACACTAAGCTTACACATGAAGGATAACCCCAAGTAATGTATCAGAGGGCAACCGTCACCTGTCGAGCCATATCACAGCAGCAATTAAAGCCTCAAGGAGAGGAGAAACCACAAGAATCTGGTTTGATTTGGAATGCTGTTGGCCTGAGAACAAACACAGCACAAAGAACAATACAGCACAGGAACAGGCCCTTCGGCCCTCCAGGCCCGCGCCGCTTCCTGGTCCAAACTAGACCATTCTTTTGTATTCCTCCATTCCCACTCCGTTCATGTGGCTATCTAGATAAGTCTTAAACGTTCCCAGCGTGTCCGCCTCCACCACCTTGCCCGGCAGTGCATTCCAGGCCCCCACCACCCTCTGTGTAAAATACGTCCTTCTGATATCCGTGTTAAACCTCCCCCCCCTCACCTTGAACCTATGACCCCTTGTGAACGTCACCACCGATCTGGGAAAAAGCTTCCCACCGTTCACCCTATCTATGCCTTTCATAATTTTATACACCTCTATTAGGTCACCCCTCATCCTCCATCTTTCCAGTGAGAACAACCCCAGTTTACCCAATCTCTCCTCATAACTAAGCCCTTCCATACCAGGCAACATCTTGGTAAACCTCCTCTGCACTCTCTCTAAAGCCTCCACATCCTTCTGGTAGTGTGGCGACCAGAACTGGGCGCAGTATTCCAAATGCGGCCGAACCAACTTTCTATACAACTGCAACATCAGACCCCAACTTTTATACTCTATGCCCCGTCCTATAAAGGCAAGCATGCCATATGCCTTATTCACTACCTTCTCCACCTGTGACGTCACCTTCAAGGATCTGTGGACTTGTACACCCAGGTCCCGCTGCGTATCTACACCCTTTATGGTTCTGCCATTTATCGTATAGCTCTATGTTAGTTCGACCAAAATGCATCACTTCGCATTTATCTGGATTGAACTCCATCTGCCATTTCTTTGCCCAAATTTCCAGCCTATCTATATCCTTCTGTAGCCTCTGACAAGGTTTCTCACTATCTGCAAGTCCAGCCATTTTCGTGTCGTCCGCAAACTTACTGATCACCCCAGTTACACCTTCTTCCAGATCGTTTATATAAAATCACAAACAGCAGAGGTCCCAATACAGAGCCCTGCGGAACACCACTAGTCATAGGCATCCAGCCGGAAAAAGACCCTTCCACTACCACCCTCTGTCTTCTGTGACCAAGCCAGTTCTCCACCCATCTAGCCACCTCCCCCTTTATCCCATGAGATCCAACCTTTTGCACCAACCTACCATGAGGGACTTTGTCAAACGCTTTACTAAAGTCCATATAGACGACATCCACGGCCCTTCCCTCGTCAACCATTCTAGTCACTTCTTCAAAAAACTCCACCAGGTTAGTGAGGCATGACCTCCCTCTCAAAACCATGCTGACTATCGTTAATGAGTTTATTCCTTTCTAAATGCGCATACATCCTACCTCTAAGAATCCTCTCCAACACAGACGTCAAGCTCCCCGGCCTATAATTACCCGGGTTATCCTTCCTACCCTTCTTAAATAATGGGACCACATTAGCTATCCTCCAATCCTCCACATTAGCTATCCTCCAAGAAATATGCAGCCGGTCCAAGGTGATAACGGGACTGCACACATCATATGTTTTGTATCCACAAAAATGTTCAAGAGTTAAATCGAAACTGAAAGGCCCCAAAGCACAAAATTGCCCATAATTTGACAATCTCTCCGAGAAGTCACAGGAATGTTGATGTGGGAAATGGGAAAGCATCACATTAATAAAGTTTACTCTTCTGAAGTAGCAGTTGAAACACATTAGGGCAGAGTCAAGGCGCTTAACTATGCTATACCAAGGAATGTTTGATGCTGACAATGGATGCCCAACATGAACGGTTCCAATCTCCCAACATGAGCATACCTCATCATAAGCAACTGATTCATAAACAGAAGGTGAAAAGAAATGTACATCCTGAATTTAACTCTATGAATGTACATGATTACCATCCTTTAACCAGACAGAATATGTTTTTAAATTATACATGAATAACATGAAAGTTGAGTTTGCATTGACAACATTATGTTAGTTACACTCCTGGTACCAAAAGAATAATGCATGCAAAAGTCAAACAAAGTATAAACATTGTTTCATTTAAGCACATTCAACGATGAATCCCCAAGGCAAAAATATAACAACACAAATGAAATGTCAACATGCACTTGTAGACACATGAAACTACATGATCAATAAACCCTTCTCTGCAAATCATAACATGAGCACTCTTGAAACAATTTACATAAATGGATGAAAAAATACTACAAAATATCTTTAACATCAAAATATTAAAATTCTTCAGAGTTCTGGATACAGTGAACTGGCCCGTGGTAATTTGCATCAACATGAACAGTTAGCATTCCTGCAACCGTAAAGATTTCAACTGCGAACAATATTAAAAAGCACGAGTGTGTGTTTCCGTCTGTTTATGATCCTGCCATTCATTCTCACCTTCACCGTCTTCTTTGGCCATGTTACAATCGGGACCCCAGTGATGGCCAGTTTCTGATCATCATCAGCATGTTCCTCCAGCACCGTCTGCATTCACAACAGAAGAGAATATAAATATATTGTAAATAAAATTCATTTATTTATGCATGCTACTCATTGCATCAAAACAAAATATTGGTTTCCTTTTTATAGAGAGTGTCTAACATATCTTCTAAAGCAGTGGTTCCCAAACTTTTTTCACTGGGCCGCACTTTCGGAATAAAAATTTGCTCGCGCCACACCAAATTTTTTATTGATAAGAAATACATTCAAAAACAAAAAAAAACAACTCCTAGCAGTGTTCGATTTATAACATAGAATGCAACTACTTTATAATATCATGGGACATCCAGAAAGTATAAAACAATGCAGCTACATAAAAACATGATTCATTCCCAAAATATACTTATAGACGAGCCTCTTACATATGTAACCTTAAGTAAGTATACAAACTCAATGAGAGGTGTGAGCTTGTTTTTAATCGGGTAATCTCATTTATATTTAGGTCTAATTTGAGACAAACAAACTCTCATCTCATCAATACAAAGAAGCCTTTCTCTTTTCTGGTCTTTGATATTTGTCAGAGCTGAAAATCCCTGTTCACAACAACTGTAGAATAGCTAATGCTCTTGAAGAGATGCGTGGATACTGTTTCTGGTTGTATATCCAAAAAGAGTCCAGTGGCATACTCCCGTGTTTCATTTTCAAGGTGCGATCACTCAAAATGCAGGCCATTTCCTCCTCCTCATCCAATGTCAGACCTGAACAGCTGGAATTCGCAAAGGGGTCTCTAACCCAGTCCAATTTTTCTGTAGACAATGATGGGAAGTAATGATCAATCTTTTCTACCCGTGTTGCAAGATGTTCCTGTATGAGGCCGTACAATTCATTGCTCGTTTTAAAACTTTTTACCAGTGGGAACATTGAGGTTGTGTTGCATCGCTCTTCCGAGCCAGAGCTGAAGCTTTTTTTTGAATGCAGTTAGTTTGTCTGTCGTTGTGAGGATATTGTCATCGCGGCCTTGCATACTGGCATTGAGCACATTCAACCGGGAAAAGATATCGGCCAAATATGCCAGCTTTGCACACCAGTCATTGTCATCCAGTTGGTGGTACAATGGGTTCCCTTCTTGTTCCAAAAATTCTCTTAATTCGTTCTTCAGTTCCAACACCCTATTTAAAACTTTTCTGCAGGACATCCAGCGAACCTCCAAGTGCAGAATTAGGCATTGATGTTTTGATTCCATGTCTTTGCAGAGTTGAGCAAATAAGCGCGCCTTTAGTGGTTTTGCTTTGAAGAAGTTCACAATGCACACAGTCGGATCTAGAACCAACTTCAAATCAGCTACAAGGGTCTTGGTGATTAATGCCTCTGTGTAAAAAACAGTGAGTTGATATGACATCTGGATTTTTCTGTTTGATGAGTGCTGCCAAGCCTCTCACATTCCCCATCATACATGGCGCTCCATCTGTACAAATTCCAATACAAGAATCCCATGAATTATCAACTTTTTCCAAATAGTCAGACAAGGTTTGGAAAATATCTTGTCCTCTGGTATGTTTTTCAAGTTCCTTGCAAAATAGAAACTGAGATTATTTCATCATTGTGAATGAATCTGATATAGGCAAGCAACTGTGCTTTTCCACTAATGTCGGTCGATTCATCAACTTGAATGGCAAATTTAGAATTCTTCATACTTTCGGAAACATGCTTCTCAATATTAGCTGACATATCAACTATTCTTCTGCGAATTGTATTATCAGACAAAGGAATTTCCATAACTTCTCACTCAGCATCATCACCAAACAAAGTTTTCACACAATCAAGCTGCAGGCAGGCTGAATCAATTTTTCAGCTATTGTATGTGGTTTTGTCTGTTGAGCAATCAATTCAGCCACTTGGTAAGATACAATCTGCATCTTATCAGAGACTGTCATTCGTTTTTCGAAATATGATCGTTGGCATTTCTGCTGTTCCAAAAGCCTTTCAAAATATTGAACATCCTTGTTTGCCAGATTTCCATGTTTTGACAACAGATGTCTTTTCATCTTGCTTGGGACCATATTTGGAATTGGAAAGCTTCTCACCACAGATCAAACACATAGGCCGAGGTACGTTTTCATCTCCAGTTCATGTGAAACCGAGACTCAGATATTGTCGACAAATTTTCTTTTTTGGAGGTTTGCTTGGGCCTGCTACTGGTGTAGAATTAAATGACTCTTCTTCAGCACTCTGTTCAAACAGGATTCTGGATCACAACGTGGATTCGGATCGTCCTCAGCATCACTTGATGCTCTTGCTCTCACTTTGGAAAAATATCTATCCATGTTTAAGTGTTTCTTTGATTGTCCTTGAATCTTCCCGCCACACTTGCCATCCTCTCTCGCCGTACCAGTGTGGCGCGCCGCACCCTTTGGGAACCTCTGTTCTAAAGCATTGTCCGGAGGTGGTCTGGAGCACAGCTTAGCTTCTACAATCAAGCAGTGTTTAATCTGGCTTGTCTTTTAAAGGTAACTGCTCAAATACTCCCCATTTGGAAGTTGTCCAGGCAAATGCAAACAATTCTATTGGCTTGCAAGCACTGCAGTCAAGCAGAGGGGAACTGATTCCAATTTGTATTAAATGATACCACTTTCTCCTTTTGGTTTATGTCGGCATTATTCTCCACCTCAGAGGTCAGGTGAACAACAGGGTCCCAGCAAAGTGACCAGAAGATCATTACCAACGTGGAGAGCCATACAGCCCATCTTAATTCACTCATCCAGAAGTATCAAATTGTTCTCCTAGTGCATCATCCAATGGTTTCTTAAATAAGGGGAAGATTCAGCCTGACCAATATTTTTCATTCTTTAAAGAAGTAACAAACCCTGTGGACTGCTGCATGCCCATGACGTTGTGCACCTTGACTTCCCAGAGACTTTTGACAAAGTTAATTTAAACTCAAAAGGTGCAGTCGAAACAGAGTGAATAATTAGCTGGTTGAAATATAGAAAACCATGAGTACTGTTTAGAGGAATTATATAATGGGGAACTGTTGGGGAGCAGGGAGTAATGAGCTGGGACAAAAACAGAAAATGCTGGAACATCTCAGCAGGTCTGGCAGCATCTGTGAGGAGAGAATAGAGCCAACGTTTCAAGTCTAGATAACCCTTTGTCAGAGAGGCTTTTATCTTAGTAATGAGCTGGGTGTCTGTAAACTCAACGGTGGAAGCATCTCTAACTAATTTAAAAAGATCTGGATTCAGAAACTGAGTGGACCATTTTGCAACTTATACCAAAAGAGCAGTTTTGGAACAGGGAGATCAGAAAGCACAGATACATAATGAGTTGAGAAGGATATATAAGCAAGCAGAGCAATGTTAATTTAACGTAGACAAAATGATACTGTTGGAAAAGAATGTGGATGATGTGCACTCAATGAATGGTGTGCAAATAGCTATGGTTGAAGATGCAAGAGGCTGAGGAACCTTAATAAATTTGATGCTAGGCATGCCCAACCTTTAGAAAGAGGCAACCAGCAAAACCAATAGGATGGAGAATGTCTCTGAAACAGTAGAACGTGGGACACAGAAGGTAATGATCAAATGTTATGGTGCTCATCCATTCACGCCTTCCATTTTGTGTCTAGTTCCAATTCTCAAGAGACTTCCTGACATTCTCTCTTCCACCTTCTTCCGTTGGGAAAAAGATACAAAAGTCTGAGGTCACGTACCAACCGACTCAAGAACAGCTTCTTCCCTGCTGCCATCAGACTTTTGAATGGACCTACCTTATATTAAGTTGATCTTTCTCTACACCCTAGCTATGACTGTAATCCTATATTCTGCACCCTCTTCTTTCCTTCTCTCCTATGTACTCTCTGAATGGTATGCTTTGTCTATACAGTGTCAGGAAACAATACTTTTCACTGTATACCAATACATGTGACAATAATAAATCAAATCAAAATCCAGAGTGTTGGGGGCTGTGCAAATTAGAGCAACGAGGCAAACCTCCAATGTTAGGGGTATGGGTTATGAGGAGAGTAATGTGGAGAAACTGGAGATCACCTGCCTCAAAATAAGATGACTGAATTGTTGATTGGGGATCATCCCTTCAGGGACATGGTGTACAAATCTTCAAAAAACAGGGGAGAAACATATCCAACGTTACCCTTATCCCAATGGCCCCCTTCGTGCGTAGCTGTATCAAACTTTGTATACAACAACCAAGTGTCCGCATTTGATGAGGTTCGCTCTGTATCCAGTGTTGCAAAGGATGGACTTGGTCATGTGGCCACAGACTGCTATATTCAGTTAGACCAGTGGTTCCCAAACTTTTTTCACTGGGCCACACTTTCGGAATAAAAATTTGCTCACGCCACATCTAATTTTTTATTGATAAGAAATACATTCAAAAACAAAAAAAAACAACTCCGAGTAGTGCTTCATAACATAGAACACAACTACTCTATAATATGATCATGGGACATCGTCCTCAGCATCACTTGATGCTCTTGCTCTCACTTTGGAAAAATATCTATCCATGTTTAAATGTTTCTTTGATTGTCCTTGAATCTTCCCGCCACACTTGCCATCCTCTCTCGCCGCACCAGTGTGGCGCGCCGCACCCTTTGGGAACCACTGAGTTAGACTGTGCTGTATTACCTGTCCTTTGTGGAAAGGTTTGTGCAGAAAAACATCTTTGACCACAAGTCAATCAGGGAGTGGTCTGCAAGTGACACACTTGAGGCCCTGCAGAATGGTCTGCTCCCAGGGACAGACTCCAAACCAAACACCGACTGCCACTAATAGGTCTTCAACTCGGTGGAAGATATTCTTTGGTCTGCCCAAAACCTATTGGCTTTCCAGTGACTGACTGTTGCAGACTAAGACAGTTCAAAGTTCAGTACCACATGCTGAGGGATACATTTAAGCTTGTGGCATCTGCAACAAAGGCTCAATGGGAAAAGGCTGCAGTTTAGGGCCCTCCCACAATTTACACCAAGAGGCTAGAACCAGTGTAAAACCCTCAGACTGTATGCAAGTTAAATGGAGGGGGACACCCTAGAGCAGCATGTACTGTATTTAATCATAAGGATCTGAATGACTCAATGTGAACTGTCACATTGGAGTGTAATGTATGTTTAAGTTTTAAACTCTGAAATCCCCTCGACAAACCTCCCTGCCACTCTTTCCTTCTTCAAGATTCTTCTTAAAAAGTGTCTCTTTGAACAAGCTTTTGTTGTGTCAAACTTTCTTTTATAATGCTCCAGTGAAGCACACCTTGGGATGTTTTACTATATTAAAGGTGCTGTGTCAGTACAAGCTGTTTAACGCAAGTTTACACATTTTATGAAAAGATGGTTCAGGATATAGAGGAAAAATAACTCAAAATTTTATTTGCAATTAAAAAGCAGAAATTGACGTACAGGATGCAGATCTGAGGTGGTTACTTTTAGGAGAATTATTAGGCAAGTGTGTAGCAAAGGCAGAGTAGTATTAATGGGAACTTTAACTTTAACATAGATTGGGAGAAACAGACAAGCAGCTGTCAGAACGATAGTGAACAAAGAACAATACAGCACAGGAACAGGCCCTTCGGCCCTCCAAGCCTGCACTGATCATGTGTTCCTAACTAGACCATTCTTTTGTATCCCTCTATTCCCAGTCTGTTCATGTGGCTATCTAGATAAGTCTTAAATGAATTTCTGGAGTGTGTCCGGGATAATTTCCCAAAGCAATATGACCTGGATGCAATAAGGGGACAAGCAATATTGGATTTGGTAATGAGCCGGATTTAATTAGTAACCTAATTTTATGGGAACATTTATCAAATAGTGATCATAACATGATTGAGTTCAATGTAGCATTTGAAAGCGAAAAGCATGAATCAGCAACTCGCCTTTTAGGTCAGGCCGACTTTAATGAGGTGAAACGTGAGATTTTCCACAGTAAACTGGGAAAATTTGCTAATGGGTTAAACAACTGGAGAACAGTGGAGGATATTTAAAGAAACATTTAACGCAATACAGAACCAGTTTATACTCCTGTGAAGGATAAGCTACACTTCACAGAAAAAACAGCTCTGGGCAACTGAAGAGATGAGGGACAACAATAAACAAAAAGGGCTGACAAAAATGCAAAAAATAGCACAGATCCTATCGAATGGGAAAGATAGGGCCACAAAGTGGCTAAAAGGGATTATGAAAGGAGACTTGCAAGGGGCATCAAGCACAATAAGAAGAAATGTTACAGTTAAAGGGAAAGCGGGTGGTCAGGAGCAAGGTCGGCCCACTGAAGACTGAAAGTGGGAATATTGTCATTGACTCTGGGGAAAATGGCAAACATGTTGAATAATTACTCTGCTTTAGTATTTACAGCATAGAGGGATAGCTTGCCAGAAGTACCAAGGGAATTAATAGTGGATCGGGGATGGATTATATACAATTCATGTAAGTAAAACATCGATAACGAGGAAATTAATGGAACTAAAAAGTAACAAATCCTCAGGACCTGACAATTTCCATCTGAAGGTGTTAACTAAAGTAGAAGAGCACATTGTTGATGCTCTGACTATAATCTTAGAGTTCCTTAGATTCAGGAGTCGTTCCTCCTGGATGAGAAGATTGCTAATGTCACTCCGCTTTTTAAGAAGAGTGAAAGACGATATCCAGGGAATTACAGACCAGTTAGCCAAACATCTGTGGTGGAGAAATTGTGAAGAGTCAGTTGACTCAGTTGGCTGGACGACCAGCATGGGTCAGATTGGTGTCAACAGTATGATTGCTGGGGTGAATTCAGGACCTGACACATGGTGGTGATTGCAACGCTGTGGGTCGAACCTGCTTTCAGGGAGACAATGAAAAGAAGAAAATCCAGCCCATCCTACCCTAATCACAAAGTCTCCACTGTTCTCTCTGCTGGCCTTATTATCCTCCAGAGTTGCTATATTATTCCCTGCACCCTCTACAGTTGCTATATTATTCTCCGCACCTTCGACAGTGGCTACATTATTCCCCGCACCCTCTACAGTTGCTATATTATTCTCCTCACCTTTCCGCACTGCCATCTGTTTTTTTCCCTACATGCCTTTCTCCTCTTGTGCCCTTGCTCATCTCAACTTGAATCCCAATGGAGTAATGTTATTCAACATAGCCACATTGTTTGCATTTGTTAACATAACTGAAACAACCAGTTTTGATGTTCAAGTGGCAATTCCACCAGTATACATTATGCTAGAGCATTAGCAAGGCAGCAAACAGTTTCAGGCAACACTAAAAATCTGAGTGAAGAAATCATAAGCCTAGGATATAGGATCACAGGTCACTCTTTAGCACCTTACCCAAATGGGCACCCTACAAGTGAGTGTTGACTGGCAATTTAGCCATGGCAAATGCAATTCTGTCTCTATCCATCTGAAATGACCCACACAAACAGCAGGGAGGCACTGGATAGCAAATAGGAGCAGGAAATATGTTTGCACATGAACACTTAGTAGTGTTGCCTGTATAGCTGGCCCAGAATAATTCAGTAAACAACACAAACTAGGGATCAAGCCTTGGCCTTACTGGCCTTCATTGGTGTCTGACCTTTCAACTGCTTTGACCCGACACTCTGCAGTTCTCTCATTAAACTTCTTTGCCTCTCTACCGCTCACTGCTCCCTAAGAATGCTGCTGATCATCTGTTCTTATATCTCTTCCTATGGCTCTGTTAAAATTGTGATTTATAACAACTCTTATGGGGCATTTTACTGCATTAAAGGCAATATATTAATGCAAACCATAGCTCCAAAATATGTAGCACCAGGGTCCACATTCTCAAATATGAGCAAAGCTAAACACAAAACAAAAATATTAAAAAAACACAAGGTTTGAGAAATCCAGACTTGGGTTTTTACAAGCTTATTTTCTTAGGGTGCTATTTAGTTGCTGCCCATGAGGTATTATGGATCAGAACTAAAGAATTACAAAACAATACACTGACCAATCACCACTGCTAAATACACTTTGGGCAAACAAAACTCATGAGTGTATCTTTCTGGCTAAATTATAGAGTTTTTTCAGCACCATCGATACAGTAGACAGTTCTGTTAGCCTGCGAAATCAATATCATCAAACTCAGAAAAGCAAGAATTATATGTCCAAATAAACTTTTGGAGTTACATCATTATTATTTGGCTTACTTGCTTCTGGGTTTGAAAAACCTCCCGTTCAGTTTCCCCAAATCATGGGTTCATTAAGTGGAGGCAATGGCCTAGTATTATCACTAGACTATCAATCCAGAAACCCAGCTAATGTTCTGAGGACCGGGGTTCGAATCCCACCACGGCAGATGGTGCAATTTCAATTCAATAAAAAATATCTGGAATTAAGAATCTACTGATGATCGTGAAACCATTGTCGATTGTTGGAAAAACCCATCTGGTTCACTAATGTCCTTTAGGGAAGGAAATCTGCCGTCCTTACCTGATCTGGGCTACATGTGACTCCAAAGCTACTTAACTGCCCTGGGGCAACTAGGGATGGGCAAGAAAGGCTGGCCAGCCAGTGGCGCCAATGTCCCATGAATGAATAAAAAAAATCCAATCACACTAGATAGTTACTCAAAATTACATAAATGCCGCAAATGATGAACTAAAAATACATGTGGTCAAATTTAATTCTTTAAAATTTAATTGGGTCAAGATGAAGCAGAGGACTCTTGTCAGCAAAACTATGCAAACTATTTTAATTCATTTTGTATCGTTAGATCAATTAACATGAAAGCAAATTTAATTAAACTTCAAGTACTTCCTTAGACCTCTACATTATTTAACTTTGCCTTTCTCTTTCACATTACACCACTGAGCCTGGTTTTAACCATATTTATAACAGGCCTTATATTTATTTCCCCAGCACAGCAGAGTGGAGACAACCAGGCCACAGGTGCATATTTTATCTCAACATGTCACGCCAGTGGAATGAGAGAATCCAGCTAGTAACTGGAACTTAGAAGTTCTGGCTGCTCATTCCGGGTAAACTGCGATGAGGCAGGATCCATAGCCTTCACGTGCTGAGAAATGAAACAGTGATCAAATCTACAACCATCTCTCATACTGTACCCATTTGTGTTCTAATGCTCAGTGCTGCTCCTGCTTACAGCTGCAAAATTTAAATTAGCCTTCTAAAACTTTGCATCAAAAACATACATTCATATCGTGCCTTACCTTATCCTTAGGTCTTTGGAACATACTCCCCAACCATCAATTACTACTTTTTAAGTGAATTCACATTTGTTGTACAGGCAAACGTGGCATAAATTGGCGCATAGCAAGATCCCACAAATAAATTAATGAATTACCAGAACATTTTACACACACACACACTCTACTCGTTCCCTATAACAGTTTAGGTTTTCCCTTCACCCTTGCCCTCTGCCACCTCCTCATACCCAGTTCCACTAGTCCTATCCATGGACTTTCCTTTCATTTCCCACCAAGTATTGCAGTAAGACTCCCGATTCCATGCTGTTTCAGGGCTCCCATCATTGTTTATTGCACCTAACCTGAATGCTACTGCAATGTGTGACGGGATCCCCTAATTCTGTTGGAATTCCCCAAACATTTTGCAGTGACATTCACTGTCACAGCAACAGGAGGTAGGAGCCCAGAGCGATGCTGCAGATGGAAATCAAGAGACAACATGGATACGAGGTCACAATCACAATCGTGTCCTAAAGTGCTGTCTAGAACGTGTATGATTAGCATATATGAATCAGGTAAAGAGTCTACATTTAGACATACACTTTAGGCTCAGACTGTCCATTAAGTTTCAGTGTGAATGGCACCATCAAGTATGAAGCCAAAGCATTTGAGGTAGGTCCCAGGTTTTGTAGCAGGTCAGACAAGCTTGTTGGTACTTTTGCTCCCTCAAGGTGTCACATCAGTCAGTAATATACTGACTCTAACAGCTGAAGTGGTGCACAAAGAATCCCACCAAGTTCTTTGGTCATTTAACACAACATGTAGCTTTAAATTCTGGAGAATAAACGGAGGAAAAAAATTGTTGTCACGGCAACAGAAAAGATATTGGTTTATTCGTAGCAGTCTCTGCCCAAGGTTAAACACTTCCTTCCTTTATCATCATTATAATTTTCACTGATGCTTTTCAACATGATTTAGCCGCAGCCTGTGAATTTCAAACTGGCCCACATTTGCACTATTGGACTGTAAAATACAAGGCCTGTGAGCTACGGGTTAACAGCGAAGAATTTGAGGGTGGGGTGCTGAGGTTCAAAGCAGAGATTTGTTTTATATGCTCACCATCAATCTGCTCTTTATCAGTCCATCATTATTTATTGCAGAATCATCAATATTTTTGTGAATTACCTTTTATCCTTTTTCTTCTGCTAATGTCTGGACACTTAAGAGTTTGAGATTTTACTATTTACTGTGTGATACTAAGAACAAAGAAAAATACAGCATAGGAACAGGCCCTTCGGCCTTCCAAGCCTGCACCGACCACACTGCCTGACTGAACTAAAACCCCCGATCCTTCTGGGGACTATATCCCTCTATTCCCATACTATTCATGTACTTGTCAAGATGACCTTTAAAAGTCACTATCGTATCTACATAAATACACCACGACTGCCCGACGTTGCCAGTCTCCTTTACTCAAACTGGTCTCAAAAGTGCAGTGAGAGTCAAACAGTCTTCCATTTTGGAGGCAAAATATCTCCTAAGCTAAGCTTACGTGAAGAAGGTTGCTAATTCATCAATGAAGTCCTCAAAGCCTTTCACCCATCAACTGATCACAGGTGGAGTAAAAGGATGCCTGTTTGCAGGTGCAGTAACCAGTACTGGACTCCTAAAATAAGGATCAGAGTTTACATTCCAGCCTCAGGCACCCTTCAAATTTGGCCACCATCTTTGGATGAATTCCAGCAGATCCCAATTATCATTTGATTGGATCACTTTAGAACAATAGAACACTCAGTCTTGGGGGGGAATTAATGCCTGCTTAACGACCCTATAGTCAACATCAATGCTACTGAACATTAGTCCTGGAGAGCTCTATTCCATTCATTTCCAACCTCCTCTCCCCAGATGAAAGGGGTAATAGAAGGGGTCGAAAAGGAAACCAGGTAAAATGATCACAGCATGAAACCCTTGTAAGTGATAAGATCAATTTTTATTGAAGTATGCTTGCGTGAAAGTTCAATTTGATAACATTCAGGTGGATTTGGGGAAATGATGGACAGAATAAGTGATGATGGACAGAATAATAAGTGATGGCAGGCCATTCTGTTAAATATAACCTCACTTTTTCTATAAATGTGTTTTTAATGTTTAGGAATCTATCAATTGCTAAGTAAAATTTTAATCAGAATATACCCAAATTTTACACCATCTCATAGGAAAGACAGAAGGCAGTATTGGGAATGGCGTGCAATACTAAAATTCCTTCCTAAAACTCCAGTTTGATCTTTCATTGGTTGTAAAGCATCTTGGAATGTCCCAAGATTGTGAAAGACCCTGAATAAATGCAAGTCTTTTCTTCCTTTAATCTCAGCCAAAATGAAGTATGCTGGCTTTCCCACGCATCTCAGGAAACTTGTGTCTTGCTGAAGTTTAAAAAGCCAGACAGTGTCAGATTGGATCCCTATGTGTACCAAGTTATACAGTTTTTATCATAACTTCCTTGCTGTTGCAATCAACGTACATTTTAAAAAGCCCAGGATCCTGCATTAACCAACTTCTCAACTTGCTATGCCATCTTCAAAGATTTGTGCACATACATCACCAGGCCCCTCTGCTCCTACAGCACGTTATGCCCAGTCAAGACATATTCCTAACATTAAATATGGGATCTACGTTTGTATTGAAGTTTCTAGAACTGTCTTTTATTTAAAGTAGACACTGATGAACTGTTAAGATTGCCACCAAGGGTCAGGCGGCCTTTGCAACTTGAACAGATTATCCCAAGCTTCCAGAGGGTTCCTAATTAAGTCACTTTGGACATTAACTGGGTATGCCCAGACAGCAATCCTCTGTGGATATCACACGGTATCAGAGAGACAATAGACTCCATTTCAGACAAACAAGGGTCAACATCCATATCCTGAAACCATCCACACTACATTGCTGCCTTGAATGGGTCATTTCAGGAACAGAGACAATAACAGTCTCCCACCTCCATGGGAGGTTGGCTGGAAAACAATAACCCAGGATGTGGCATATGTTGCTAATTACAGTAAGGCTTGAACCATACTTGGAAGGGGACTGTAAGCAGCCACATGGTGAGGCAGCCATGTTTTTGGGCTGCCCCTTTTAATTCAAACTGACAACAGAAAGAGACAACAACTGCAAGAAAAAGCTGTCTTTGCTTTAACAACCTGGTGGCTATATATCTTAAAATAGACTCCTAACCTGATTCTAAAACTCCAAGTCCATCTGTAAAGAAATTTGAACTCTTGATAGGAAAACCACAAATGCACTTTCATCTCTGTGAGGGAATCCTGCAATAATCCTGATTTGCTTTGGCAATTTGAACCCATCTAAACTACAATTCAAGAGTGGAAAGGATTCATTTCTTTATTGGGCCCACAATAGCTGTTCGGCAAACATGAATTCAACACATGAATTGTTCGCTACTCTTAAAGTGCACTATCTTCTTTAATTGTATCCTTCGAGTGTGTGATTTGTGAATGATGTCACTTTTAGATTTGAGGTGTGCGAGAGGATAAATAATCCTCTTTAGTTAAACCTACAAAACCTTGTTCCTGTTATTTCTAAATTGGCCACACTCTACGGAGGCTAAGAACTACACATATCTTCCTCACCAAAGCAACACTGATTATGGAAAGAATTTGTGGGTTTCAATTTATTTCTCCTTTTCTATTCATGACATCTCCTTTAGAATTGTACCCTTTATTTTAATTTGCCTCTCCTTATTCATCTCACCAAAATGAATCACTTCACATCCGTGCATTAAATAAATGTTGTCTGCTACTGGTCCACCCACCCATTCCATCAATCTATGTCCTCTTGAAGTTTATTACTATCCTCATCACAATTCATAATACCTCCCAATTTTGCACCATCTGCAAACTTTGAAATTGTTCCTTGTACATCCAAGTCTAGGTCATTAAAATATATCTTAACGTTAAGGTTCACACCTGAATAACAATCTCTTTAAAGTTTAAGTTTATTAGTGTCACAGGTAGGCTTAAATTAACACTGCAATGAACTTATTGTGAAAATCCCCTAGTTGCCACACTCAGGCACCTGTTCAGATACAGAGGGAGAATTGAGCACAGCCAATGCACCTAACCAGCATATCTTTCAGACTGTGTGAGGATCGGAACACTCGGAGGAAAAGCACACAGACATGGGGAGAACATGCAGATCCCGCACAGACAGTAACCTAAGCTGGGAATTGGTGCAGTGAGGCAGCAGTGCTAACCACTGTGCCACCGTGGGCAAGGCACTGGCAGCCTTGGGACTGTACCACCTCAGGCACAGTAAGAAGTCCAACAGGTTTATTTGGTAGCACAAGCCACAAGCTTTCAGAGTGCTGCTCCTTCATCAGGTGAGTGGGAGTTCTGTTCACAAACAGGACATATAAAGGCAATCAGGAGGAGGAAAAGTTTGTGCAGACAAATTGACAACAAAAAATATTGCAACGTCCATCCTGCATCTAATTCAGCATGTACTGATTATACAGGATGATGTTTCGTTGAGTTCAACAGAACTGCCTGCATTATTCTATATAGCCAATAGGTGGCAAAAATAACAATTCCTGCACATCCAACAGAAGATGCTTCTTTCAAATACACCACCATTTTGTCAGTGACGAGTGCAACAATGCTTTGGTTTCAAAATCTGCATTTGAGGATATCCTGAGAGAGAACGGAGGTGCAGGTAAATCATATTCATCAAGGAGACCATAACCAAAATGCAGCCCTCCCCCACCTGCCTGCACTCTGCCCCCAACCAATCCCCATGAGAAATAATCAAACATGGATGTAAATGTACATTAAGACAAGGGCAGGACAGAAGGCCCACCTGGGAAAACTAGGCAAAATTGCAAGCCAACAAAAATGTAAAATTGCCAACAGAGAATGAGGTTACAAAACATAATTTTAGCTCAGCTTAGAGTGTTTGAGCAATGCTGACTAGGAGTGTCCCGGGTCTTAGTGACCAGGAAGGTTCCAGGTCTGAGCTAAGTTTGTTCTCAGCCTTAGCCAAAGTGAAGGTGCTCCAATTGGCCTCACTTCGCTTCTCGGCCTTTTGGCTAAGATCAAGTGTAGTATGGACAGGATGCTGCGCTTGGTTGAGGTCATTAGATTACATTTAAGCTTCATTTGAAGCAATTTTTTTAAAGTGGCATCTCGGCCTTTTGGCTAAGATGCAAATGAGATCAAGCCTTGGTGGGGGAGGA
Organism: Mustelus asterias; assembly: GCF_964213995.1. Lineage (NCBI taxonomy): Eukaryota > Metazoa > Chordata > Chondrichthyes > Carcharhiniformes > Triakidae > Mustelus > Mustelus asterias. Next base: position 107,616,360 of record NC_135813.1, read on the forward strand.
CTTACACCTACTCCAATCAGCTTGGCTCATGTAGATCAGGCCCAAGACAGGAGTGGAGGCCCTGTCTTGTCAGCTTGGATCGGAAATGTCTCAACTTGTTGAGACTCTGAATTGGACTTGATTTGATTGAATTGGAAAAGTTTTTTTAAAACATTGGCCTCATTTCTCGGCCTTTTTTGCTAAGATCAAGTGTAGCATTGACATGCTGTGCTTGGTTGAAGTCATTAGGTTACATTTTAGCTTAATTTGAAGCAATTTTTAAAAGCGGCATCTGGGCCTTTTGGCTAAGATGCAAATGAGATCAAGCCTTGGAGGAGGAGCTATTCCTACTCCAGTCAGCTTGGATCATGTAGATCAAGCCCAAGACAGGAGGTGAGAGCCCTGTCTTGTCAGCTTGGATAGGTAGGGAATGTCTCAACTTGTTGAGACTCTAAATTGGACTTGATTTGATTGAATTGGAATAAAAACAAAAAAGAAATTGGCCTCACATGAAGAAAAAACATCCAAGCATCGCACTCCCTGGTTACTATCCTGCAACCTCAGCCAAACGTACAAGTGTGGATATTAGAACGGATATAATCAACTTCATCCCCAATTCCAGCTGAGAGATCAGTAGTTTGCTGACAAATAAATATAATTGAGCTGCACACACGAGGAATGGTCACTTGGGCATTGTACTTGATCGCCTTTTTAACCATACCAAAGTGAGGGCAAGTGATTTGGTAGATGAAAATGGATGTTATTGGACACTTTTTCACTACTCTCAGCCCAAATTAGGTACAATTTTCCTTTGATGAATTATTGCCAATTGGATCAATTATGCGCAAGTCCTGGAAGGATATCAGACAATGGGAAAATCACAGTCCGGTACTATTCTGTCATCATTCGGCATCCGCACACCTTCTTGTTCTGGCAATGCCTCGGTTTTAAAATTCCTCCTCGTTTTCAAATCCTTCCAGGGCTTCTCCCCGCCTTATCTCTGTAATCGCTTGTAGCCACAGCTCTCAGAAATATCTGTGTACATTTAATTCCAGCCTCCTTGCATTCCTGATGCTAATCACTGCCACTAGTGGTCATGCCCTCAACCCTGCAATTCCCTGGGCCCTAAGCTCTGCAGTTCCCTTCTGATTATCTGTCCTAATAGCCCTACATATGGCTCAGTGGCAAATCTTTTGCCAATGCTCCTGTGAAGCACCTTGGAGCATTTTAGGACAAATTGTTACTATAAATGCAAGTTTCTTCACTCCCTCGTTCCTTCCTTCCTTTCCTGAAAAAGCCACTGCAACTGTCAGGGATGTTCCATAGCCTACAGCAGGCCTCTGCTACCCTGGTCATTCATAAAGCCATGATGAGGTACCCTGGTCATTCAGAAAGCAACAGTCTAAGCAGTATTAAGGAGTGTTACCAATTTCAACACTCAAATAGGTATTCTCATGAGTTCAGCATTAGGATTTACTCCCCTAACAGACTTTGTGGCCTCAATAATTAGGAGTACTACTACACTGACCAATATCTAATGAAATGATGCCACAGGGAATTAACAATGCAGCCTTTCATTGTGTACACTGCAAACACCCACATCATTCAGAAAATTAACTCAAACATTTCAGTAACAACCCAAATGCAAAACAGCAACTTTTGCTTTAAGAAAAATCAAGAAATATAGGAATGCGTATAAAATAATTTTTCCATTGAACATCAGAACAAAGAGCAGGACTAGGACATTTGGCCCTTGAGCTGCTCTGCCATTTAATAAGATCATGGCTGATCCGACAGTAACCTCAAATCTGCATCCCACCTACCTTCAATAGCCCATCACCCCATTGCTTACCAAGAATCTATCCACCTCTGCCTTAAAAATATTCCCTAGATTCTGGAAAGGTCCCAACTGGAAAATCACAAACATAACACCCCTGTTGTTGAAATGGGCGAGATAGAAAGCAGGAAACTACAGGTCAGTTAGCCGAGCATGTCATAGTGAGAGGTCAATAGCACAGATAAGGCCATTTGGCCCATTGCATCTGTACCAGTCAAAGACAAACCATTCAACTATTCTAATTCCATCTTCCAGCACTTGGTCCACAGCCTTGTATGCCTTGGCATCGCAAGTACACATCTAAATACTTCTTAAATGTCCTGTCAGGCCATAAGTTCCAGACTCCCACCATCCTCTGGGTGAAAAAAGTTTTCCTCACATCCCCTCTAAACCTCCTGCCCTTAACTTAAATCTAAACCCCCTGTTCATTGATCCCTCCACCAAGGGGAAAAGTTTGTTCTGTCTACTCTATCTATGCCCCTCAATTTTATCCATCTCAATCATGTCCCCCTTCAGTCTCCTCTGCTTCAGTTTATCCAACTACCGTCATTACTAAAACTCTCCAGCCCAGGCAACATCCTGATAAATCTCCTCTGCATCCTTTCCAGTGCTATCACATCCCTTCTATAATGCGGATTCCGGAACTGTACATAATACTCTAGCCGTGGCCTAAACAAATTTTATATAGTTCCAGCATAACCTTTCTGCCCTTAAACTCTATCCCTCGGCTAATAAAGGCAAGTATACCATATGCCTTCTTTACCACTTTATCCACCTGTCCTGCTACCTTAAGGGACTAGTGTACATACACACCAAGGTCCCTCTGATTCTCGGTTCTTCCTAAGATCCTGACATTCACCATGTCTTGTTGTCCTGCATCACCTCACATTTATCCGGATTGAATTTCTATTTGCCACTGATCAACCCATCTGACGAGCCCATCTATATCCACCTGTAATCCATGACATTCCTCCTCACTTATTTACCACTCTACCAATTTTCATATCACCCATGAACTTACTGACAAACCCTTCTACATTCAAGTCTAAATCATTTACATAAACCATAAAAAGTAAAGGCCCCGACACTGGTCCCAGCAGGATCCCACTGGACACAGTCTTCCAGTCCGAAAAACACCCTCGACCATCACCCTCTGCCTCCTGCCACTCAGCCGATTCTACATCCAATCTGCCAAATTTCCCTGGATCCCATGGGCTCTTATCTTCGCTATCAGTCTCCCATGTGGGACCTTGTCAAAAGCCTTGCTGAAGTCCAAGAAGACTACATCAAATGTATTGCCCTCATCGACACACCTGATCACTTCGAAAAATTTAATCAATTTGGTCAGACATGATCTCCCCTAAACAAAACCATGCTGATTGTTCTTGATTAATCCCTGCCTCTCCGAAATGCAGATTGTTTCTCAGAATTGCTTCCAATAGTTTCCCCACCACAGGTTAGACTGACTGGCCTGTAATTTCCTGATTTCTCCCTTCTTGAATAATTGTATCACATGGGCTGTCCTTTAGTCCTCTGGCACCTCTTCTGTATGTGGAGATGCCGGCGTTGGACTGGGGTAAACACAGTAAGAGTTTTAACAACACCAGGTTAAGGTCCAACAGGTTTATTTGGTAGCAAACACCATTAGCTTTCGGAGCGCTGCTCCTTCGTCAGATGGAGTGGATATCTGCTCTCAAACAGGGCACAGAGACACAAAAATCAAGTTACAGAATCCTGATTAGAATGCAAATCCCTCCAGCCAGCCAGATCTTAAAGATACAGACAATGTGGGTGGAGGGAGCATTAAGCACAGGTTAAAGAGATGTGTATTGTCTCCAGACAGGACAGCCAGCAAGTCCAGGAGGCAAGCTGTGGGGGTTACTGATAATGTGACATAAGTCCAACATCCCGGTTTAGGCCGTCCTCGTGACATAAATCACATGAGGACGGCCTAAACCGGGATGTTGGATTTATGTCACATTATCAGTACCCCCCACAGCTTGCCTCCCGGACTTGCAGGCTGACCTGTCTGGAGACAATACACATCTCTTTAACCTGTGCTTAATGCTCCCTCCACCCACATTGTCTGTATCTTTAAGATCTGGCTGGCTGTAGGGATTCGCATTCTAATCAGTATTCTGTAGCTTGATTTTTGTGTCTCTGTGCCCTGTTTGAGAGCACATTTCCACTCCATCTGACGAAGGAGCAGCACTCCGAAAGCTAATGGTGTTTGCTACCAAATAAACCTGTTGGACTTTAACCTGGTGTTGTTAAAACTCTTACTGTGTTTACCTCTTCTGTAGCCAGAGAGGAATTGAAAATTGCCAACACCCCTGCTATTTCTTCCCTTGCCTCACTCAACAATCTGGAACACATTTCAACTGGCCCTGGAGATTGATCGACTTTTCAGCCACTCAGAACCTCCTCTCTGTTTATGTTACTTTCTTTAATTGTATCACAGTCCTTCTCCCTGATTTCTATACCCACATCGTCTCTCTCACTAGTGAGCACTGAGACAAAGTATTCATTTAGAACCCGACCTACATCCTCCGGCTCCATACACAAATTACCAGAGTGGTCCTTGATGGCCTTACTCTTTCCCTAGTTAGCCTTTTGCCCTTAATGTATTTGTTAAAACAATGTAGAATTTTCCTTTACCTGCCAGGATTCTTTCAGGTCTCCTTTTTGCTCTCCTAATTTCACTTTTACGTTCCCTCTTGCACATTCTATACTCATCTAGGGCTTTTGCTGTTTTGCACTCCTGATTTCTGCCATAAGCCTCCACTTTTCTCTCTGTCCAATGCGGTTTATCTCTCGATATCCAGGGTGCACTCAACTTGTTGGTGCTACCCTTTTTCGTTATTGGAATATGTTGGCCCTGTACTCTCCTTATTCCCTTCCTAAATAGTCCCACTGCTATGTCACGGATTTACCTAAAAGTGTCTGCTCTCAGTCCACTCTGGCCAAATCATATCTGATCGTATTAAAATCAGCCTTCCCCCAGTTTAGAAATTTTATGCCATTGAGAAAATGCTGGAATTCATTATTAAGGAAATAGAAGCAGGACATTCAAAAAAGTATTATAGAATCAGAATCATCATGATTCTATAAATGGTTCAGCGAGTGGGCATAAATTTGGCACTTGGGAGTATAATGGGGGAAATGTAAGATTATCCACTTTCGAAGGAAGAATAGAAATGCAAAACATTATTTAAATACATCGAGTCTAAAGAGTGCAGCACTATAGAGAGATCATACATGAAGCACAAATTTAACATGCTGTCATAGCAAATAATTAGGAAGGCAAATGGAACACTTGTAGAAAAGGATAGTAGTCCCAGAGAGAAAGTACTAAACTAGGGAAAGGTCAACTACGACAGTATTAGGCAGGAGCTGGGAATGTAGATTAGGGGCGGCTGTTTGAGGGTAAATCCATATCTGATACGTGGAAGTCTTTTAAAAGTCAGTTGTTCACAATTCAGGACAAGTATATCCCTGTAAAAATGAAGGATAATGATGGCAAGATTTGAAAACCCTGGATGATAAGAGAGATTGTGAGCTTAGTGAAAAAGTAGGAGGCATTCATAAATTTCAGGAAACTGAAAACTGATAAGGCTCTTGAGGAATACCAAGATAACAGGAAAGAGCTTAAATAGGGACATGGGAGGGCTAAAAGGGGCCATGAAATGTCCTTTTCATTTCCTTAGGAGAATCCCAATGCTTTTTATATGTATATAAGGAGGAAGAGGGTAGCTAAGGAAAGGGTAGGTCCATTCAAGGATAGTGGAGGGAATGTGTGTGTGGAGCCAGATGAGGCAGGTGAGGTTCTTAACGAGTACTTTGCATCAGCATTCACAAAGGAGAGGATGTGGTGGATGTTGAGTGTAGAAAGGAGGATGTTGACATTCTAGGACATGTCGAGATAACAAGGGAGGAGGCAGTGGAGGTTTTGAAAAACATTAAGGTGGACAAGTTCTCAGGGCCAGATAGGGTCTGTCCCAGAATACTGAGAGAGACAAGGGAAGAAATTGCTGAGGCCTTGGCCAAAATCTTTGTACACTCTTTGGCCACAGATGAGGTACCAGAGGATTGGAGAGTAACTGACATCATTCCTCTGTTTAAGAGGAGGAAATCTGGGAAATTACAGGCCTCTGAGCCTTACATTAGTGGTGGGAAAATGATTGGAGAAGATTCTTAGAGACAGGATGTACTCACATCTGGAAGAGAATAGGCTTATTAGCAATAGGCAGCATGGTTTTGTGAAGGGGAGGTCATGTCTCTCAAACTTGATTGAGTTCTTTGAGGAAGTGACAAGAAAAATTGACTAGGGCAGGGCAGTGGATGTTGCATACATGGAAATATACATGTTATATACATAAAACAGTGGATGTTATATACAGTGGATATTATATACATGGAAATATATATGTTATATACATAAAACCTTCGATAAGGTTCCTCATGGCAGGCTGATACAAAAGGTGAAATCATATGGGATCCGAGGTGAGCTAGTTAGATGGATACAAAACTGGCTTGGGCATAGAAAACAGAGTGGCAAGGGTACTTTTCGAACTGGAGGTCTGTGACAAATGGTCACAGGGATCAGTGCTGGGGCCTCTATATATAAATGATTGAGGAAAATGTAGGTGGTCTGATTAGTAAATTTGCAGATGATACAAAAATTGGGGGAGTAGCGGATAGTGAGGAGGATTGTCAGAGGATACAGCAGGACATAAATCAGCTGAAGACCTGGGCTGAAAGATGGCTGATGGAATTTAACCCAGACAAATGTGAGGTGATGTGATTTAGAAAGTCTACTGCAGAAGTATACAGTAAATGGTAGAGCCCTTAGAAATATTAGCATGTATTTCTAAGGATCTAGTGTACAGATCCACAGTTCCCTGAAGTTGGCAACTCAGATGGACAAGGTGGTCAAGAAGGCGTATGGCATGCTGGCCTTCATCGGTCAGGGCAGTGAATTTAAGAATTGGAAAATCATGTTGCAGCTGTATAACACTTTGGTTAGACCGCATTTGGAGTATTATGTACAATTCTGGTCACCACATTACCGGAAGGATGTTGATGCAGTGGAAAGGGTGCAAAAGAGATTTACCAGGATGTTGCCTGGTTTGGAAGATATGGACTGTGAAGAAAGGTTGAATGAACTTGGACTGTCTTCATTGGAGCATCGGAGTTTGAGGAGTGGACCTGATAGTGGTTTACAAGATTATGACAGGCTTGGATAGAGTGGATAGTCAGAGTCTTTTTCCCAGGGTTGAAGGGTCAATTACTCGGGGATTAGATTGAAAGCGAGAGTTTAAAAGAGATGCAGGGCACATTTTTTCACACAGAAGGTGAATGCCTGGAACGCGCTGCTGGAGGTGGTGGTGGAAGCAGATTCTATAACAACGTTCAAAGAGGGATCTGGATAGATACATGAATAGTCATGATGTGGAGATGCCGGCATTGGACTGGGGTAAACGCAGTAAGAAGTCGAACAACATTAGGTTAAAGTCCAACAGGTTTATTTGGTAGCAAACACCACTAGCTTTCGGAGCATGCTGCTCCTTTGTCAGGTGGAGTGGGAGATCTGCTCACAAACAGGGCATACAGAGACACAAACTCAATTTACAGAATAATGATTGGAATGCGAGTCTTTACAGCTAATCAAGTCTTAAAGGTACAGACAATGTGAGTGGAGAGAGCATTAAGCACAGGTTAAAGAGATGTGTATTGTCTCTAGACAGGACAGCTAGTGAGATTTTGCAAGTCCAGGCAAGTTGTGGGGTTTACAGATAGTGTGACATGAACCCAAGATCCCGGTTGAGGCCGTCCTCATGTGTGCAGAACCTGGCAATCAGTCTCTGCTCAGCGGCTCTGCGCTGTCGTGTGTTGTGAAGGCCGCCTTGGAGAACGCTTACCCGAAGATCAGAGGCCGAATACCCGTGACCGCTGAAGTGCTCCCCAACAGGAAGAGAACAGTCTTGCCTGGTGATTGTCGAGCGGTGTTCATTCATCCATTGTCGTAGCTTCTGCATGGTTTCCCCACTGTACCATGCCTCGGGACATCCTTTCCTGCAGCGTATCAGGTAGACAATGTTGGCCGAGTTGCAACTTGTTGATGTCATCATCCTTTGGACTCATGGTCAACAATCACTGGAACAACTATATGATGACATCAACAAGCTCCATCCCACCATCAGACTCACCATGGACTACTCTCCGGAATCGGTTGCATTCTTGGACACACGCATCTCCATTAAGGACAGTCACTTCAGCACCTCACTGTACCGCAAGCCCACGGATAACCTCACGATGCTCCACTTCTCCAGCTTCCACCCTAAACACATTAAAGAAGCCATCCCCTACGGACAAGCCCTCCGTATACACAGGATCTGCTCGGATGAGGAGGATCGCAACAGACACCTCCAGATGCTGAAAGATGCCCTCATAAGAACAGGATATGGCGCTCGACTCATCGATCAACAGTTCCGACGTGCCACAGCGAAAAACCACACCAACCTCCTCAGAAGACAAACACAGGTCACGGTGATCAGAGTACCCTTCGTCGTCCAGTACTTCCCCGGAGCGGAGAAGCTACGACATCTCCTCCGGATCCTTCAACATGTCATTAAAGACGACAAACATCTCGCCAAGGCCATCCCCACACCCCCACTTCTTGCCTTCAAACAACTTCAAACAGACCATTGTCTGCAGCAAACTACCTAGCCTTCAGGAGAACAGTGACCACGACACCACACAACCCTGCCACAGCAACCTCTGCAAGACGTGCCGGATCAACGACATGGATGCCATCATCTCACATGAGAACACCATCTACCACGTACACGGTACATACTCTTGCAACTCGGCCAACGTTGTCTACCTGATACGCTGCAGGAAAGGATGTCCTGAGGCATGGTACATTGGGGAAACCATGCAGACGCTACGACAACGGATGAATGAACACCGCTCGACAATCACCAGGCATGTGTGTTCTCTTCCTGTTGGGGAGCACTTCAGTGGTCACAGGCATTCGACCTCTGATCTTCAGGTAAGCGTTCTCCAAGGCGGCCTTCACGACACATGACAGTGCAGAGTCGCTGAGCAGAGACTGATTGCCAGGTTCCGCACACATGAGGACGGCCTAAACCGGGATCTTGGGTTCATGTCACACCCTACATCTGTAACCCCCACAACTTGCCCGAACTTGCAAAATCTGACTAGCTGTCCTGTCTGGAGACAATACACATCTCTTTAACCTGTACTTAATGCTCTCTCCACTCACATTGTCTGTACCTTTAAGACTTGATTAGCTGTAAAGACTCACATTCCAATCATTATTCTGTAAATTGAGTTTGCGTCTCTGTATGCCCGGTTTGTGAGCAGATCTCCCACTCCACCTGACAAAGGAGCAGCACGCTCCGAAAGCTAGTGGCGTTTGCTACCAAATAAACCTGTTGGACTTTAACTTGGTGTTGTTAGACTTCTTACTGTAGATACATGAATAGACAGAGAATAGAGGGATATGGACCTTGTAGAGGCAAAAGAAATTAGAGAGGCATCTGTGTCAACACAGACTTGTTGGGCCGAAGGACCTGTTCCTGTGCTGTACTGTTCTTTGTTCTAATATTGGCCTTTATTGCAAGGAGGATGGAGTAAAAGAAAAAGGGAAGTTTTGATACAACCGTACAGGGCATTTGTGAGAGCACACACCAAGTTTTGGTCTCCTTATTTAAGGACGGATATACTAGCTTTGGAGGCATTTCAGAGAAAGTTCACTCGGTTAATTCCTGGGATGAAGGGATCATCTTGTGAGGAAAGGTTGAGCAAGTTGGACGTATGCTCATTGGAGTTTAGAAGAATGCCGAGAGGATATTTCCACTTGTAGGGGAATCAGAGCTAGGGGGCACAGTTTCCGAATAAGTGGTCAGTCATTTAAGACCTTTGCTTGGAGGTGTGTGCACACTTAATGTTCTTCTTCTCCCCCCCGCCATTTTGGGACTTTAGTTGTCAGTGTTGCATCTGAAAAACTCTTAGGTTTGCATATTTGGACTTTTCAAAGGCACTTCACAGGATCATTACCAAACAAATTCCTACATCGGGCTGCATAAGGAGATATTTATATAGGAAAGACGTAGTCTTTAAGGTGCATTTTAAAGAATAGAGAGCAGTAGTGAGACGGAGTGGATGGAGAGGAATTTCTGAGCTTAAGATCCAGGGAACTAAAGACACAGCTGAAAACTGGGATTTGAAACAAAGATGAGAATTTTTAATCGAGGCGTCACCAAACTGGAAACCGATGTATATCAACAAGCATAGAACATAAGAACATAAGAAATAGGAGCAGGAGTAGGCCATCTAGCCCCTCGAGCCTGCCCCGCCATTCAATAAGATCATGGCTGATCTGACGTGGATCAGTACCACTTACCCGCCTGATCCCCATAACCCTTAATTCCCTTACCGATCAGGAATCCATCCATCCGCGCTTTAAACATATTCAGCGAGGTAGCCTCCACCACCTCAGTGGGCAGAGAATTCCAGAGATTCACCACCCTCTGGGAGAAGAAGTTCCTCCTCAACTCTGTCTTAAACCGACCCCCCTTTATTTTGAGGCTGTGTCCTCTAGTTTTAACTTCCTTACTAAGTGGAAAGAATCTCTCCGCCTCCACCCTATCCAGCCCCCGCATTATCTTATAAGTCTCCATAAGATCCCCCCTCTTAGCATCTAGAAGTACTCCAACGAGTACAAACCCAATCTCCTCAGCCTCTCCTCATAATCCAAACCCCTCATCTCCGGTATCAACCTGGTGAACCTTCTCTGCACTCCCTCCAATGCCAATATATCCTTCCTCATATAAGGGGACCAATACTGCACACAGTATTCCAGCTGCGGCCTCACCAATGCCCTGTACAGGTGCATCAAGACATCCCTGCTTTTATATTCTATCCCCCTCGCAATATAGGCCAACATCCCATTTGCCTTCTTGATCACCTGTTGTACCTGCAGACTGGGCTTTTGCGTCTCATGCACAAGGACCCCCAGGTCCCTTTGCACGGTAGCATGTTTTAATTTGTTTCCATTGAGATAGTAATCCCATTTGTTATTATTTCCTCCAAAGTGTATAACCTCGCATTTCTCAACGTTATACTCCATTTGCCATATCCTCGCCCACTCACTCAGCCTGTCCAAATCTCTCTGCAGATCTTCTCCGTCCTCCACACGATTCACTTTTCCACTTATCTTTGTGTCGTCTGCAAACTTCGTTACCCTACACTCCGTCCCCTCCTCCAGATCATCTATATAAATGGTAAACAGTTGCGGCCCGAGTACCGATCCCTGCGGCACGCCACTAGTTACCTTCCTCCAACCGGAAAAACACCCATTTATTCCGACTCTTTGCTTCCTGTCGGATAGCCAGTCCCCAATCCACTTTAACACACTACCCCCAACTCCGTGTGCCCTAATCTTCTTCAGCAGCCTTTTATGGGGCACCTTATCAAACGCCTTTTGGAAATCCAAAAACACCGCATCCACCGGTTCTCCTCCATCAACCGCCCTAGTCACATCTTCATAAAAATCCAACATGTTCGTCAAGCACGACTTTCCCCTCATGAATCCATGCTGCGTCTGATTGATCGAACCATTTCTATCCAGATGCCCTGCTATCTCCTCTTTAATAATGGATTCCAGCATTTTCCCTACTACAGACGTTAAGCTGACCGGCCTATAGTTACCCGCCTTTTGTCTCTCCTTTTTTAAACAGCGGCGTAACATTAGCCATTTTCCAATCAACCGGCACTACCCCAGAATGCAACGAGTTTTGATAAATAATCACTAACGCATCCACTATTACCTCTGACATTTCTTTCAATACCCTGGGATGCATTCCATCCGGACCCGGGGACTTGTCCACCTTCAGTCCCATTAGTCTACCCAGCACTGCCTCTCTGGTAACATTAATTGTATTAAGTATTTCTCCTGCTGCCAACCCTCTATCGTTAATATTTGGCAAACTATTTGTGTCCTCCACCGTGAAGACCGACACAAAAAACTTATTTAAAGACTCAGCCATATCCTCATTTCCCACTATTAACTCCCCCCTCTCGTCCTCCAAGGGTCCAACATTCACTCTAGCCACTCTATTCCTTTTTATATATTTATAAAAACTTTTACTATCATTTTTTATATTAATTGCTAGCCTAGCTTCATAGTCTATCCTTCATAGGGGTGATGAATGAACTGGACTTGATGCAAGTTCGGATGGGAGCAGCAGAGTTCTGGATAGATATAGGGGCAGAACCAGGCCATTCAGCCCTCAAGTCTGTCCACCATTTAACTCGATCCAGGTCAATGGCATCTTCCCACCCCATCCCTCTATCCCTTTTTTGTCACACTGTCCTTTTATTTCCCTGATGTTTAGGAATCTATCAACCTGAGTTTTGGACATACGCAATGTCTGAGCCTCCACAGCCCTCTTGGGTAGAGAATTCCAATGATTCACTGCCCTCTGACTAAAGAAGCTCCTCCTCATTTCAGTCCTGAATGACCTACCTTTTATTCGGAGACTGTGTCCCCTGGTTCTAGACACCCCCTATCCCCAACCAGGGAAACATCCTCCCTGCAAATACTCTGTCGAACCCTGGAAGAATATTGTACACCAATGAGGTCATCTCTCATTCTTCTAAATGCTAGAGTGTACAGGCCCAGTTTCCTCAATCATTCCTTATTGGACAATCCCACCATCTGAGGGATTAGTCTGTTAAACCTTTGTTGCACTCCCTCTTGTGGCCAGTAAATCCCTTCCTTAGGTAAGGAGACAAAAACTGCATATAATAAACTCTAGGAGTGGTCTCATTAAGGCTCTATACAACTGCAGCAAGATTTCCTTACTCCTGTACTCAAATCCACTTGCAATAAAGGCCAACATACAACTTGCTTTCCTAATTGCTTGTTGGACCTACATTGTTAGCTTTCAGTGAGTTGAGTTTATGGACTAGAACACACAAGTCCTTCCAGACATCAACACTTCCCAATCTCTCCCCCCATTTAAGAAATAATCTGCATTTCTGTTTTTCATATTAAAGTGGATAGTTTTCTATATCTCCATCTGCAAGGCTCTTGCCCACTCACTTAGTCCATTTCAATCTCCTTGAAGCCACTTTGCATCCTCCTCACAACTCACGTGCCCACCAAGTTTTGAATTCATGTTAATGGAACATGAGACACCAATGAGGAAAATATTGACACAGTCAAGTCTGGAAGTAACAAAGACATGGATCAGCAGAAAAGCTGAGGCAGGGGCAGAGACCTGCAATGATAAAGAGATGGATGAAGGCAGTCTTGGAGATGGGGCAGATATGTGGCTGGAAACTCAACCCAAATGAGGATGCCACAGTTGCGGACTCTCTGGTTCAGCCTCAGTGAGGAGAGAACATAACAGGGGAAGTAGACCATATGGCCCAATGTGCCACTCAATATAATCATGGTTGATCTTGGGCTCCAACTCCATTTTCCTGCCCGCTCCTCATATCTCTTTATTCCCTGAGAAATATATTTATGATGTGGAGATGCCGGCGTTGGACTGGGGTAAACACAGTAAGGAGTCTCACAACACCAGGTTAAAGTCCAACAGGTTTATTTGGTAGCAAAAGCCACACAAGCTTTCGGAGCTGCAAGCCCCTTCTTCAGGTGAGTGGGAATTCTGTTCACAAACAGAGCATATAAAGACACAGACTCAATTTACATGAATAATGGTTGGAATGCGAATACTTACAACTAATCAAGTCTTTAAGAAACAAAACAGCATGCGTGGAGAGAGCATCAAGACAGGCTAAAAAGATGTGTATTGTCTCCAGACAAGACAGCCAGTGAAACTCTGTGGGGGTTACAAATAGTGGGACATGAACCCAATATCCCGTGCACACACGAGGACGGCCTCAACCGGGATATTGGGTTCATGTCCCACTATTTGTAACCCCCACAGAGTTTCACTGGCTGTCTTGTCTGGAGACAATACACATCTTTTTAGCCTGTCTTGATGCTCTCTCCACTCATGCTGTTTTGTTTCTTAAAGACTTGATTAGTTGTAAGTATTCGCATTCCAACCATTATTCATGTAAATTGAGTTTGTGTCTTTATATGCTCTGTTTGTGAACAGAATTCCCACTCACCTGAAGAAGGGGCTTGCAGCTCCGAAAGCTTGTGTGGCTTTTGCTACCAAATAAACCTGTTGGACTTTAACCTGGTGTTGTTAAATATATTTATCCCAGCCATAAATACATTCGTGATTGGAGCATCCACAATCCTCTGGCGTAGAGAATTCCAAAGATTCACTACCCATTGAGTGCAGTAATTGATGAAGCCAGCTAAGGAATGAAGGCTAAAGTTTCAGTCTTCCCATTATTTAGATGGAGGAAATTTCAATGGTGGAGTTAAGAAAATTGGGGATATGCAAGAGGTCAGACTCAGAGGAGTGCAGAGATCTGAGGCGAAAGGGCTGGATGGACTGAGGAAATAAGACCCGATTCTTCTTCCCAATGGATTGCACTACATGCTGCTGCTTCAACAAAGTCACTCTCATTATTTCAAAGTCTAATTTATTATAACATACAGAGAACAAATATAAAAATTAATATCCATGTGAAGTGGCACAAAGAGAACTTGTATATGTGAGGTCAGTGGCAGTCCACTATTTTACCAGTATAGCAGGCAGGTGCTCCTCATCTAACTGGCCTCCAAACATACACCATGTTAGATACTAGGGCCGAGAACGCACAAGCTTGCAGCAAGTGGAGTACTCGTGCTCTCCAAGCAAGTGGCATTTTTCTGGGCTAGTCAGATGCTTCCCTAAACCTCCCACTTCACAAACAAGTGACTGGAAAGTCCTGTTGATGGCTAGAAACGGGCTAGTCTATTCCATGCTAATCCATAAGGGTTATGCAGACATTTGCTGCCACAGTCAAACAAATTCACTCCTAATCTGTGCATCCTTTAGACAACTGGTGTTTTTATTTATTCCCCCATAACCTATGAATAGGGAGGAGAGACTATCAGCCTATGATTCTGTTATCATATGGTTATACTTGGAGGTTTCGACACAAGAAAACATTTTCATACCAGAAAACATTAATAGTTGCTCAGTTAAGAAAACAAAAAAAAGCAGTTAGAAAATTGCTGTATCAAGTGCTTAGAGACTGTATAGAATCCCTACAGTGCAGGAGGCGGCCATTTGCCCATCAAGCCTGCACTGTCAACAATCCCATCCAGGCCCTATCCCTGTAACCCCATGTATTTACCCTGCTAATCCCCCTGACACTATGGGCAATTTAGCACAGCCAAAACTGGAGCACCCAGAGGAAACCCATGCAGACACAGGGAGAACGTGCAAATGCCACACAGTCACCTGAGGCCAGAATTGAACCCAGGTCCCCAGCGCTGTGAGGCAGCAGTGCTAACCACTGTGCCACCCTAGGATAAGTTTCCACAGCTATTTTAGTTTATTTATTAGTGTCACAAGTAGGCTCACATTAACATTGCAATGAAGTTACTGTGAAAATCCCCCAGTCGCCACACACTGGCGCCTGTTCGGGTACACGAGAGACTTGTTCATTTACACAAAAAAATCTTAAGAGGACATATTCTCACAGTATTGACGAGAATTCCACTTGGCAGAAGTATGTCAAATTATTGAAGTTGAGTTGCTGTAAATCCAACAGAATAATTAAGCAGTAGAGGCTAACAATTTCCCAACCCAGAGAAGCTCTGTCATATTTAACAAACTGATAGGATTTTCCTAATTATCACCAACAGATTAAGTCCTAAATATCAAATTTAAAGAGGCACTGAAGGAATTTTTGATTTGTGTCAATTCCCTGGATCTCAAAAGATGACTAATATATTGTGCTTTTTACTAATTTAGTCACATTATTAATAAAATGTAAATCGAAACACAGGATAAGTGCCACTTGTAATCAGAAATGATAACATGACTCGCATTTGATTAAAATGGTGTGCTCCAAACAGATAAACAATTGCGTCAAAGCCTTTGAAAACATTTTACAACACTAACCTTCATATCCTCCAGAAGGGCGTAAGGATCTTCAATCCCTTCAGGAACACACTTTTTATTCTCTGGCAAGGACTCCAGTTTTTCTACAAGTGCTTTTAACCCTTTCAACTCAAACTCTGTAAGGTGAATCCATTTGTTAGACCCCTCAGATACTGGCTGAGAGGGGTCAGGGGATCCGCTTGGCGTCTTTGGACAGTCTGTCAGCATTGGTGACTTGGTGCTGTCATCTGAGTCATTGGACAAAGTCCGCTTTAAACGCTTTGCCATTTTCTGGGTCTTCCCAGAGCTTTCATTTCCTTCTGAATGTACACTGTTAGGAGAAGGCGAATCGTCACCAAATACTTTCACGCTCTGAAGGCTCATTTTGTCTCTTGTCTCATCCTTCTCCTCCTTGGAACGTATATCAGAAAATTCTTCATCCATGTCTAGCCGGGAATCTGATGAAGGACTCTCTGTATTTGGTTTCTTCTCTGTATCTGAGAATATTTAAACATAAATGTAATATGTCCCACAGTAATCAAGAAAGGGAAAGTTTTGCTGAAGTTAAATAATGGGTAATATTAATAAGTGATTACATTAAGGAAACTGGGAATAAATCCAACACTGTTATAATATGCATCTCAAAATACAAAATTGGAAGTCAGTGACTATTGGTCAGCAGCAGGATCCTTCCATTTTTATATTCCCTTGGGAAGGACACGGAGGCCCAATTATTGCTCTCCCAGGTTATGCCCTGATGGAGTTTTCCACAGTGCGAGGACATCTGTCATGTCCCTCCAAGCCTTGCAATGTAACAATGCAAATAAATTCCAGTTACCATTCTCGGCAGTTTAGACATTATACCATCAGTACAACGGTACCAAATATTTTCAAAACTCTAATTGCAAGAGGTTAAAAGAACCTGCTTGTAGGAGTGATTTTTTTTGGCACATTATTAATAGAATGCTGCAAGTTCCTCATATTGATACACCCACATGTCACCACAGGGAATCATAACAACAATGAAAAACATTTCAGTTGCAGTATTAGCACAAACTCTCCAAACATCTTGATCTCTGACAATAAACACATGTTCAATACCCTTTCAAAGCATTTTTACATAAGAATGTCAAATGTTGATTACCCAATGATTTTAGAAAATCAGTTTTAAGCACCAAGCACTGGTGAATAACTGACTGTTTAAGAGGCCATCACATCTGAGCCCAATTCTACTCCCACCTAAAGCCCACACTTCCTCGTCAAGATCATGGGACAGTAGTCAAAAGCAAGAACCTGGACTGAATGGGCGGCACGGTAGCACAGTGGTTAGCACTGCTGCTTCACAGCTCCAGGGACCTGGGTTCGATTCCCGGCTCGGGTCACTGTCTGTGTGGAGTTTGCACATTCTCCTCGTGTCTGCGTGGGTTTCCTCCCACAGTCCAAAGATGTGCAGGTTAGGTTGATTGGCCATGATAAAATTGCCCCTTAGTTTCCTGAGATGTGTAGGTTAGAGGGATTAGTGGATAAAATATGTAGGGATATGGGGGTAGGGCCTGGGTGGGATTGTGGTCGGTGCAGACTCGATGGGCCGAATGGCCTCTTTCTGCACTGTAGGGTTCTATGATTTCTACTTTCCCTTGCCCAGGGGTTAACATCTGTCTGAGCTTTGGATCAGCTCACTTTACCACTGCCTCCCCCAAAACATCACTCCCAACCAGTGAAGAAAACCTCATTCTTCAATAGTACTGCAAATCTTGTGTTGTCATGAAAAAGAATGTTGCACTGCTGGACAAGAATAACTAATCTGCCGTACTTTCCAATCATTAAGGACCTCATAATTGGAGTCAACTGTGTGGCAATCAGACACTGAACTGTGGTACTGTCATGCTGAATCTCTGCCTATTTTGCACCATTAATATAGTGAAACAACACTTCAGGTGCAAGCAAACTCAGCCTAGCTAAAACGTATCAACTTGGAAGTCCATCAGAGACCCCATGGAAGTCCACCAGGAGACTACAAAGAGAAGCCTGAAGAGACTGCAATGCATAACCTGGTTTGCATTATAATAGCTATCAAGAAAGATCTCATACAGGAGATCTCTTAACTGCAGGTTAATAATTCTGTAACTTCCTCATGCTGCCATAATGTCAACTTTGGATCAGTGGTTGCAGCTTGGTCTTGAAATCAGGAGGTCATAGTTGCAAGCCCCAGTCCAGACACTTGAACAGTTTAATATTGATACTTCAATGCAAAACTAAGGCAACACTACACTGTCAGAGATGCTGTTGCTCAGCTAAAACATTAAAGCAAGACCTCATCTTACCTCAGATTTGGACACAAAAGATCCTGGCACTATCGAAAAGAGCAAGGGATCTCCTGTCCACCTGCACAGATACTCCCAGTTTTGAAAGAAATTAGAGTGCCTCTTGCTCACAGTTCAAGACACCCAGACACAGCCATTCATAATTAATTACTGACGTCAGGTTGAGTCTTTTGAGCCAAGGCATGGAAGGTAGTATTTGGACTACTAGCTTGGGGCAGATTAATTAATTTATGCACATCATGATATTGCAATTCTATGATAAATTGAGGCGCTTTATTAGTTTCAACTGCTAAAATGGAACTTGTATTCCAATACATTGCTTTGAGTTGGCCTCACTGAAACTAGCCTATGAGCTAACTTTGGGTTTGGCAGTGTTATACAATGAATATAGAATTGGTTTTATAGAATTGGCACAAATTTGGTCACAATTTCACATCTTTACAGTTTAGTTGGATTAAAACATGGTGCAAATGGTAAATAAGCCACCTTAAGATACTTCTACTTTGGAGTGTTACAGACAGATGTCTTTCTTGCTTGTTGACAACTCAGACCAACACAGCAGAAGGATGGAGAGCTTTATTTAAAAAGGAGCTCCTAATCTACCATTAGTGCAATGGCATCCTCTGCTGATCTGTCAAAAGTACTAAAGCCAATTTAGCACATCAGCATGCTCTCCCTAGCTGTGACTCAAAATAGCACCAACATGAGCAAGCTACATAGAGGACTGACTAAACAACAATTTTCAAGTTTGGTGCATGCAAATTTTCTTTCACTCCCACAGGCGAAAGGGTCAAGAACTAAATGACACGATTAAAAAAAATGATTGGGAAAAGAATCAATGGTAAAATGAGGAAAAGCCTTTTATGTAGCAAGTGGTTAGAATCTGCAATACACAGAGAGTCTGTTGGAGGCTACAATAGGGGCTTTCAAAACGGATAAAAGCAAAATACTGTGGATGCTGGAATCTGAAACAAAAAGAGAAAATGCTGGAAAATTTCAGCAGCTCATCCAGACACAAGATGCTCTTTTCTCTCTCCTCAGATGCTGTCAGACCCGCTGAGATTTTCCAGCATTTTCTGTTTTGCTTCCAAAACAGAATTGGATAAGCATCTGTAACATACGAACCAGGGGTTCGAAATGAAAAAAAAAGCAAACAGCAGAATTACTCAAATGCACTGCCACTGAAATTTGTAGTGAAGGCTAATGAATTTTTTATGCTTTAATTTGAAGAGAAAAAGAGAAAGGGAACTAGAGAGAGCATAACAAATAATAATAAAACAACTACACCCTGCTCAGCCAATTATAAACACATAACTGCAAATAAATTTCAAACATCATTTTCATAGTGATCGATGAGGGAGCTTTCATCAGCCTATTCCTAAGAGTCCCATGGCATCCCAAGCAACAAAACCAACGACAATGTCTGAGAACAGAGAGCAGCTGCCCTGTCCATCTAAAGACTGGATCGTTCAAAAAGATGAGAAGGAAACAGCACTGAGAAAAAGGCTATGTCGCCCTCAGGGGAAAAAAAGCCACCACTAAATGGCAATTGGTCTAATTAGTAATTGCATTAGTGTTGTCCAAGCTCGGGTCAGGAGATAAAGAATTATTTTCTGCTAATTAATTTAATTCTATTTCTATCTTTAGCCCTTTTCTCCTCAAGCTGACTCCTCAAGTGTCATTTCATGGTACAAGTCATGCTCACCCAAGTAACCAGTTTTCATGTCTAAGCCTCAAGTGCATCGGGGATTCCAGTTTCATCTGGTCTAATTCTATCTGCACCCAGCTCAGATAAACAAATTGCCAGGTTACTACCATCAAACGCAAGTATCAGCACTGGCTTAGTTTCCACTCCCTTTCTCAGTGCTTCCCCAGTTGCTGGTACCTGACTTGAGGCATACCAGAGACCTTGCTAAAATTATGCAGCCGCCACTTGGTAAACTAGCTGGGCCATTAGGGGAGCGACTTTAATATTTCCCTCCAATCAGCTACTGTTAGCCTGCTGAAAGACAGTGCATATTTTATGGAATTTTCTAACGACCCTTTATCTGTTTGTGAATACTCAAGAAATAATAGCCTGAAACATCTCATGTGAACACATGTACTACTGCTGGCTGCTTACCAATTAACATTGATTCCCTCTGGTATTGTTTGGTGAGATGAGACCGTTTTGTCAAACAGAACACATATCTTTCCAGGACATACCAGCACATTTCATAGTAGAAAGGATAACGGAACTTGGCATTAACCTGAAAAACAAGGAACCTTTATACAGCAGATTGCAGCTTATGGTAAAGGAGAACATGAAAATGAACCTACAAGTGCAGGCACAACAGAGAGCTACAACAATTGCCATTGTGTAGGGTGGAGATGACCAAGGAAAACACAACTAAACCACTTCTTGAGTGCATATTTATTTTAGGTTAATATGTAATTGTAGATTGCACATACTTATTTTTAAAAATCAAATTCATGTAGTGTAAAAGCATTTCATATCAATGGTCTATTTGTTGGGGTGAGGGAATCAATTCTGTGAAATACAATGATTTACATCACTCTATGCTTCATTACGAGGCAGTGCGCACAAACATGCATTGTTGTTTCACTGTCTGCTTGAATTAACACATAATTCAATATACAAAGATTGCAATAATTACATTTTTAGTAAGTTTGCTGCGTGGATTAAACAGGAAAACAGAATGAATATTCAAGTTACTAAAATTCAAGAAGTCTTCAAGTCACACTGGTTTGCTAGTTAGCAGGGACACGCATCATCCAGAAGGTCTGTAAATATTTTTAGATGCAATTTCTTACAACACTCAAAATGACACAGCTGGAGGACCGACAAGATTAAGAACATAAGTGCCCAAAAATACTTGAGAGTTTGCACCAGTTTAAGTTCATAAAATGCAGGACCTAGAATACACAGTATCAGAATTTTACAAATAAGATGGGGCGAGCTGAGACTTGCACATTAACTCAATGTTCCCAAACAAATGAGAAAGTTTTTCCCACTGCTCAATATAGTTCAGTGTGCACCTTGGAACCAAAAGCCAGATGCCTAATGTATAAAATTGTGCACATTTTTGTCATAGTACCTGGTGTACAAGGCAGGGCAATTTTCAATCATCTGGATTAATGTTACGATTTGGAATTAAATTAACCCATTTCCATTGATAGTAAATTCCATTGATGGCATCTTCAATGACTAATTCAAACTTTTTTGAAGTGTCAACAAAGTCTTTCATTAATTGACTGTGGCAGCCAGAACAAATCTTTCATTGTCCCAAGCAACCAAGAAACTGGAGTTTCAGAGAAACATAGAAAACTACAGCACAAAACAGGCCCTTCAGCCCCACAAGTTGTGCCGAACATATCCTTACCTTTTAGGCCTACCTATAACCCTCCATCCTATTAAGTCCCGTGTACTCATCCAGGAGTCTCTTGAAAGTCCCTATTGAGTTTGCCTCCACCACCACTGACGGCAGCTAATTCCACTCGCCCACCACCCTCTGTGAAAAACTTCCTCCTAACATTTCCCCTGTACCTACCCCCCCAGCACCTTAAACCTGTGTCCTTTCATAACAGCCATTTCCACCCTGGGAAAAAGCCTCAGAGTCCACCCTATCTATGCCTCTCAACATCTTATACACCTCTATTAGGTCTCCTCTCATCCTACGTCTCTCCAAGGAGAAAAGACCGAGCTCCCTCAGCCTATCCTTAGAAGGCATGCCACTCAATCCAGGCAACATCCTTGTAAATCTCCTCTGCACCCTTTCAATCTTTTCCACATCCTTCCTGTAATGAGGCGACCAGAACTGAGCACAGTACTATGAGCAAGTTACACCCTGACAGAACATCCAAATTAAAAGGCCCATTCACAGTAATCCGATGAGCAGAATTTTCAAAACACAACATAATAGTTTAGTTTATTCAAGGACTTTTAAGGTTGAGGAGGGACCTGATCATGGTGCACAAAATTATAAGGGAGACAGATAGGGTAGATAGGAGGAAATATTTCCCCTTCGTAGAGGGGTCAATATCCAGGGGACATAGATTTAAGGTAAGGGGTAGGGGATTTCATAAAAGAATCATAGAATCCCTATCATGCAGAAAGAGGCCATTTGGCCCAACGAGCCTGGACTGACCCGAGCACCCGAAGGAAATCCACACAGACGCAGGGAAAATGTGCAAACTCCACGCAGACAGTGACCCGAGGCCGGAATGGAACCCGGGTCCCTGGCACTGTGAGGCTAACCACTGCGCCACCATGCCATCCAAGGGGGGACTAGAGGAGAAACCTTTCCATCTAGAGAGTGGGGGGAACTGGAACTCACTACCTGAAAGTGTTGGAGAGGTGGGAACCCCCACAACATTTAAGCAGCATTTAGATGAGCACTTGAAACACCATAGCATACAAGGCTATGGACCAAGAACTAGAAAATGGGATTAGAATTGATAGGTGCTTGATGGCTGATGCAGACATGTTGGATCAAAGGGCCACTTTTTGTGTTGTAAACTCTGGTTTAATCTTCTCAACAATTTTCTCTATTCCTATCTCTTTTGAATATTAACTTCTTGATGGGGTATGGTTCCTCAAGCCAACCTGAAATCAGCAACTTGTCTTCCAGGGAACTGTGAGCACAATTTGCCAGTAACTTAGCAATTGCTGCACCAACTCAGCAAACCATTACTAAATCACAAACTGAATTTACAGTGATCATGTTCTGCAGTCTTATGAGCCAAAATACACTTTGCAATTAGTTTCTTAAAGGCTTAATCCAGTGGTGAAGAGAGTTAGGGTAATATTCATGATGAATTCAAGTTTAAGATTTCACTCTTGAGTAAGAGACACAATCTATTATGCTGATGATTGCTCAAATCCCTGCTTTTGGCATTAATGTTGAACAATAACTCAGGATTCGCAAACTAAAGACTGTGACTGAACAATTGGTCTAGTTCAGAATTCAGAGTTGAGAATTTGAGATTATTGATGGGAGCATGATGGGCACATACACTACAGCCTTCTATGGTACTTCCAGCAATCTTTCAGACATTGTTGTTTTGTTGCAGTAATGACTAACATTCCGAGAACCATTACTCAGTTTTATGAACAGTGAGCAAAACACATTCTATCCAGCAGTCCCTCTGCACACCGATTGTAGTAAACCAGTTTCGATAAATCAAGATTATTGTGATCTGCTTCCACCCAGAACAGGCCAATTGAAGAGGTCAGCTATCACACACACCAAACAAAATTTGTGATAAAATAGCTGCCTGCATTTGAGCAAGGGGAAGTGTGTTAAAATCCTACGTGTGTACACTTTTCTTGGTGTACAGCATGAAAATTCACAAGAATGGGAGTTACAAAAAAATTACACGCTGCAAGATCATTCCCGAGCTCCATCATCTTTTTAAAAATTGAGCATAAATTTTTAATGATGCAAAATAAATTAGTTTGGAGTTTATAAATAAATATTTACCTAATTGTGGCACGGTAGCACAGTGGTTAGCACTGCTGCTTCACAGCTCCAGGGACCTGGGTTCAATTCCCGGCTCAGGTCACTGTCTGAGTGGAGTTTGCACATTCTCCTTGTGTCTGCGTGGGTTTCCTCCGGGTGCTCCGGTTTCCTCCCACAGTCCAAAGATGTGCGGGCAAGGTTGATTGGCCATTCTAAATTGCCTCTTAGTGCCCCGGGATGCATAGGTTAGAGGGATTAGTGGGTAAATATGTAGGGATATGGGGATAGGGCCTGGGGATTGTGGTTGGTGCAGACTTGATGGGCCGAATGGCCTCTTTCTGCACTGTAGGATTCTATGCTTTATGATATATTAATATTGCAACTTAAGTATTTAATGAGTTGATGGTAAAAATGAAAATATATGTAGATTCAGACCTCAGGTTTGACTTTAGAATGTCTGAACTATCCAGTCTTTGAATGTTAATACTGTGTGAATGCCAAAATGCCACAGGTCTTATCTGTGATCCTTAGTTACTGTCACGTAGTGTCACATATCCCAATGAGCAGGGATAACTGCCTTCATTTTGACTTTTATATAATGATACATCACTATCTTGAGTGTGCTTACCCCACAAGAGGAATAGAATCAAACATGCAACAGATCATGTATCTCAGAAGATGTAGAAAAAAAACTGAAAGGCATTTTTATCCTGAGGAAGTGGCTAGTAATCTCTCTCGCCAAGATGCACACAGAGAGATGCAGATAGATAGATAATGCACGCAGTGGACACAATGGAGGCTCTCCCAAGATGTTGCATGTCTCTCTCTTACCTGTGTCATTTTGACATTGTGGTTTCTGTCCACCTCTCGTCTCTTTCTATTCTCTCTCTCTCTCCCTATTGTCCTTTTCTGCTTTACTTTGCTTTTGAGTGGCAGGTGGTATAGAACAAGGTCGACAAGGGCTGGAGGCTAAGAATCAGTCTTTTTTTTTTGAAGTGACACTTGGGAATCCATCTTTGAACCCTGTTTATTTTAGACAGGATTCTGACTTAGAAGCGTTCAGTCATAATCCCACAGATGGTAGCTTCATACCATTGGCTCCTCAGCCACTTGGGAATCCATCTTTAAACCCTGTTTCTAGAGGCGTGTGTAAATGAGAACTTTCTATTCAACAGATAAATCATCCTTAATTTCATACAAGTCAAACTCTAATCACAATTGGAGGAAGTTTTGCAAAATGGACAGCACAGTGGCCATAAAAGCAAAAGGCCTAAAGTATAGAATGACGATATAGAATTCAGTTTAACTCACATCATGACTAAATAGTGGCATTCTAACAATGCATGTATGAAAATACTCACTTGGCATATAGTTTGAAATATTCATTACTCCCTTGTTTGACTGTGTCCTACGTACCCTTATACAACATAACTTCTTATCTGTAGAACGAGCACTAACTTGCTCCCAGCAGTTCCAAGTTAACTACAGGTCAAGTATCATTTATCTGAAATCCCTTGGGGCCAATTGCGTTTTGGTATTTGGATATGTTCCATTTTCGAATGTGATATGCCTAACTTATTGAAACCTAGTTAATGAGGAGTTGGAGAAAAGGTTATGTTTATCAGCGATACTTTAAATAACATCCCCTTATGAAGCAAGGGGAAGCAGGCCAAACTTGACACTAACTTGCAAAAACTTGCTAATTCCATTTGGACCAGATGTCAATTTGCCCAAGGGGCAGCATTTTCTTGGTTGAACTTAGCTGGTTTCCATTTTGGGTTATGATGCAGACACCAAGTACACTAGTTAGAGTTGGAGTAATAGCTGCCGTGTGGCTAAGGTTCACAAATGGAGGGGGGATGGTTTACCAGTCCTCACAATGTTGCAAGTTCTAGAGGTATATGCTTATCATTCTTTTCAATGAGTTTCCACATGGCCTTTACTCTGATGTAAAGCAAGATGTATTTTTTAGCATCTTCTCCTGAAAGTATCAACTCCCAGTTACAGATGAATGGGTACCACCAGCCTTCATCAAAATAATTATTGTTCAAGTCTGAATCAAAACAATGAATGACCGAACATAGCTAAGCTTGATCGGGTTCTCACCAAACATCCACCTATGTGCATCTTCTAGGCAGAGTCACTGAGTCACGCCTCAGTAGTGAGACTGAAGCCACTGAGATATGCCACCACTGATATTAACTCTGGAAATTCACTTAGTTTGATCATAGATTAATGTTGTAACATTTTTCTGAAGTTCATTGTCTCCTGTTGTAGATCATTATCGTGGTTTCTGCCCTTGCTATCAAATTGGAGGAAAAATGCCTTCAAAGAAAGAAAATAGGCAAGAATCTTCTGTGGAACAGATAAAGCTTTAGAAGGATCAATAAACATGCTAAACCCTTTACATCATCGAAACAAAAATTTCATGCTTTCCTAAAAGGACAGCAGTTGTTTGTAGAAATATTCTCAGAAACCTGGTGGGCTTTTAGAAATACCTTCTCATAAATAAACTAAAGTCGCAAGACTGACGAGTATTACAAATACCATTACAAAAAGTATCTGGACCTTTGAACTAGAAAGATCATTCCGAACATTAACCACAAATATATTCTAATTCTACATAAGTTAGCTAGTGCAAAGCTTAGCTTGCAAACCAAACTTTCATTAAGTTATTATTTAAAGAGAATGGGAAGAGAAATAATAAAGGGTGCTCAAAATTCCTAGGATCATTCCGTAGTAGATTAATGCACCATCCAATATAATACATGGCACACACAGCAGAGCAGTCACAGGTTGAATTCTCCAGCAGATGTTGTCGGGTAATTAGCTCAGTTCAGCCCCCGGTTGGAGGTATTAGAATTATCCCATTACTGGATGAAGAAAAAGTCAGTTAAAATTCAGATCCCTTATTGATACCCTGTGATCCCTGCTGATAAATGCACATGTGTGGACTTCTGGTAAGAACAGGATCAGGGTTAGCCAAAATCATAACGAACTTTACCTCTCTACCTCACCAACAGGGCAGCACGGTGGCACAGTGGTTAGCACTGCTGCCTCACAGCGCCAGGGACCTGGGTTCAATTCTGGCCTCGGGTCACTATATGTGTGGAGTTTGCACATTCTCCTCGTGTCTGCGTGGGTTTCCTCCGGGTGCTCCGGTTTTCTCCCACAGTCCAAAGATGTGCGGGTTAGGTTGATTGGCCGCGCTAAATTGAGCCTCGTGTTAGGGGGATTGGCAGGGTAAATACGAGGGGTTACAGGAAAAAGGGCCTGGGTGGGATTGTGATCGGTGCAGACTCGATGGGCTGAATGGCCTCCTTCTGCACTATAGGGATTCTATGAAACAGTTGAACTGCCTGCTTAAAAAAAAAATCACAAAACATTTACATGAAAAGTGAGTGCTTAATGTGCCAGAAAGTTCTAAGTATGGTGGAACTGTATTCCAAGAGAGACAACATCTTTAGGTAAGCAGAGGAAATAACTAGAAGTCTGCATTTATTAAAGATGAATTATCACAGAGATGACTTACCCGAGTTCGATCCTCAATGCCATAGATATGAAGCTGCATAGGAATATTAAAGCTGTGCAGGAAATTTCCACCGAAAACCAACGTGTCTACGAGCGTGTATACCGCATGGATCCATCCTACAAATAGATTGGTAAGACTTGTGAGCTTTGTTGCAGTTTGAAGATTGTAAATTAGGCAATTTTAAAAAGTTTTATTAAAACTCTTCAAAAAAACACCCTAGCTGACACTCACCATTTAGGGTATCAGGTGAAGAATGAACACTTGGAAAAGTACTGAAGGGCCACTAGCAACTGTGGAACTGTATCCGAGAGAGGAGAGGGGGTAGGGTACACTGAGGAAGAGTCACAAAAATTCTATTTGTAACTAGATCACTGTATCTGAGAATTTGTTAAATGTAAATAAGTGAAAAGGCTCCATGTAGAGAGGACAAGTTATTTATAATAAAGCAAAGCCCTCATGCCAAATCACCTGATCATTTCCTCTGATCTGGTGCATGCAGCTCAGATTGTTTCATGTGCAAAACTAACCTTGGCTGCTTTGATTGGCAGCTCTTTAAAGTTTGACCCAAAGTGTAGCATTTATCAGTCCAACAGGTCCAGGGATTTCTAGGCTTCCAGGAGAGGGAGGGGGAAAAAGGGAAGCAGAGGATGATGTGGGACTCAGGTCTTGTGTACGGAGAGGTTTCACTTTTTTGGTGGATAAAAGGTGCGTTATATTTTCTGTATCGAAATCTTGTTGTGTCTATCAAGGAATTCCACTTTGTGTCTTTTTGAGGGTCTCACATTTGAAAGTTTTGCTTTTGTGATCGGAAACCTTGCAATCTTGTACAATGGGTCTCATGGAAGTGTGCAATCATATGAGGCTTCCTGGTTATTTCTGATATCTGTACCTGCGTTAAATGGCTGGCATACCTACTCTAATTCACTATGCAACCCAGGGAACACAACAATTCTGTGAACAGCGTGGAGTATCTTCATCAATGACAGCCAAATTCTGCCATGTATTTGCTGTTATATTTTAATACCAAAAAAGGATCAATTAGATACAGTCTGCACCACAGGCAAATCATTGGTCATACAGTTGCATGACAGAGCGGCGAAGGACATTTATTTTATTACCTTATATCATCGCTGACTGGAGTCAGTGTTTGATAAATAGGAGGCAGACAATAAGGACAATACACAGCCACGGGGTGGCCAACACTTTCCTTCAGCATTTCACACCAGGGGTTCAATGCCAGTCTATTACCCAGAACCTTAATTTGCTATTAACAAAAAAGGCTTTGAGAAGACTTTGGCTACGTACAAGATTAGTTTAATCAATTCAGCGTATTAGATATTTGTAAAAAAAGACACGTTTAAAAATCCAATCCTTTCCCCTGTCTTTATAGCAATGCTTCAATAAAGATAATGGGGGGGAAAAAAAAACAAAAGCATCAAGTAAAAAAGCAAACTACATTCTCAGTAAAACAGACTTTGAAATTGCTGGCATCAGCTGTTAATATTTCCTCTCAATGACGTACCAATGTTTTCAGAATCTGTCATCTCTCATTAATCAACAGGGTACATCAGTGTAACAATGGCAGCATCCAAATAATGCAGGACATTTACAAGTTATTACTGCATAATAATCCTTACCATCATACTAACATAAGATAGGAGGTCAGGGGAGTTCTATTTTCTCCAAGAGTCTCAACCACTTTACTGACCATAATAGAAGTGCCTTAAAGCTATGCAGCAGGAACAATTCTGAAGATATAAAATTGTGCGTGTTGTGTGTGTGTGGGGTGGAGATGAGGAGTGAACATCTTGCAGTCATGTCACATGAAGTGCATATAATAGGGCGTGATCTTTTAAAATCAGTCATTTCAAGCCAATTGACAACAGATCAAACTGCTATCCCGCAGATGGAGGAGGAAATGGCTTTCTGGAGAGTCACAAATGGAATAGGACAGATGAAATTTCATTTAAAAACTCAATTTTCAGACAACACCAGTGGAAAATAAAGAGGTTGACCCTCTTACTAAAACAATCCAAGTCAAACAGAACAAAAATGGACTTATCATCTGTTGCAGGTAACATGTAATGTGCCTCAGTGAGAAGTAAATAAGCACATCAAATATACATCAATACAGCAAAGATAATGCTGAGTAACATTAGGCCTGTAACAATGTTAGATGGTGCAATCAGCCACTCAGATGGCTGACAGCTCAGAATGATTCAGTGAAACTGATTTATTTACAGCACTTTATCCCCCACATATTTGAAACAGTAGCCAATATGGCAGCACACAAAGGGATGTCTCCTTTTTACCCCCCAAAGTAACCAAGGTTGTATCCACCTACAAATCCCACCCTCCTCCAATATGCCTGTGTAGATAATGCAAAGTGACAAATAATAATAGCTGTCTGCAGTTACCTGAAGGGATCAGAAACGTATATCCTTGTTTTAACTCAATCCGTTGGCATCCGTCCACTCTGTCCCCAAGGAAAATATCACCTTGCTTTCCCGACAGAACCCACTCTTCATAAATCTCCAGATTGTGCGCCGTAGGGGGAACTAACCAGAATACCTGAATGAGACAGACTGCTTATGAAACCGGGACTCTAAGAATGATCACATTTTGCACTGTTACAAATATTAAACATGACAATGCAATTTTCAGCGAAATACTCGAATAACTGTTTAAGCCTCAAAAGATCAGTTAAAATAAGATTGCATTTTAAATTGTAATTTATTAAACGCTGTGACATACATTAATGATCTTTCAATGGTCCATGTCATTTCATACTTACAGAACAGTACAAACCCTCAAACTCCTAAATAAATTAGTAAATACTCAAGAAGATTTGAAAATTTTGTTTTCCTGAGTTTCAAAACTCTGCATGAGCAAACTAAAAATATACAGGGATATGACAGAGCTATATTCAATTCATGCATAAATAGATATGGATAGAGATATATCGATATTAAGAGATATATAGCTATATACACGGTTGTAATACTAGCCATTTATATCATGTCCCATTACACAACTCCTTAAGCTACTCAGATGGCAATTTCTTTTCCTTCAAGATCAACAAGGAGGTATAATTGGGTGCTATATGGCATTTTGCTTTTGGTTGTGGGTTAACTAACGACAAGTGATTCTTGGATATAAAGGGATAGAGAGATAGGTCAGATCACTGCACAGCTCACCACGCCAATTTCTCCTGTTCCACTGCCATAAGTATCACAGTGTTATATCTTAACATTTCCAGAATAACAATATGTGGAGGTTCAATTGTACTGTGCCATCAGGATGCAGATTTCCACTTGGTATTTTCCACACTGAGGGCCAATCTCTGTTGCATTATCAAGGGAGGGACAAAGCATTGTTTTTTTAAGTAGGAGGGAGTGCAAGTGGGAGAGGGCAAACGGGGAGGAGGGAAGGAACAAAAAAAAAGACACTCAGTAGCTGTCACGGATTTACTTTTATTCGATCAGGGGATTTCATTGCAGTGTTAATGTAAGCCTACTTGTGACTAATAAATAAACTTTAACTTTAAACTGCTGCGCACTGCAGTTCAGCTTCCACTACATGGGGCAAAAAATGGGACTCTCAACTAGCTCAAATTGCTTAACAAATTAATGTTATTGTAACAGGGAAGATGCACAATTATCATGGGAAATCACATTATAAAGCATATACAAGAGCTGGCTGGTTGGTATATTTTCTAGAGGGGGAGATTACGACATTTCTCCACTCCTGTTCTGGAGCAGTAACCTTTGTTGGGACATGTTTTCACAAGGGCCTCCTATAACTTACCTAACCAACTATTCTTCATGTAAAGACTCAGGCAGTTGGCATCAGAAGACTACTTATCACTCTGAACTCTATAACAGCCAAGTATATCCTATCCATATCCAAACATCTCGCTCTCCAGCAAGAGTCTCTGGAGAGTGTCCCAATTTATATTCCAGATCAATTAATTCAACACAGTGTGTGTCAAGTCTGGGATCTTCTGGTCCACACTGCTCACAATTATAAGTGGTGGCGCCTTTATCCAGAAAAAGGAAGCTCAAATTGTTGACTGATTTGTTTACTTAAAATTAACCTTTAGGCTTTTATTGTCCCAAAAATGTTCATCTCATTTTTAAAATCATGTTTTCAATAATCTTTGCTTTAGAATTTCACCCTGACGAGCACAATTGTGTATATAAACCACTCAATCTGCAAGTTTATAAAATTGAAACAAACAGCTCAAATGCCGCAGATAAGCAAACACTTCACTGCTTACCTTCCCTCCTCGAAGTATGTGATACCAGACAGAAGTGCCACCAAAATCAATGTGAAAATCTGTGTAGCACCCTTTGACGCTCATTAAGCAGTACCTGCAGAGAAAGCATTTAACAATTAATCACTTCATGCTTTAGCAATCAGCAAGTTGTTGACCTACATGAGGATTCAATCATGACCAAGAACAGCAGCAAGTAATGTCCTCTAATGACATGATGGAGGTCAACAAGGACAGAGCATTTAATGGAAGGTGTCTGCTTTGAACGTGACTCTAGTGCTTATTAAACCTAACAAATTTTAGGATTAGTAATTTTTATTTTTGGGTTTCAATATAATTTTTTTTTCCTCCAAGGAAATCAGCAAATGATGTATGATCCTCACTGCATCATTGAGGACCACACTGCAGCTGTGTTTCAAGACCAAAGTGAAATTGATATGCTAGAAATTGTGTAAAAGATGGAACAACTTCCAAATGGGAAGTAGTTGCAAGTTTAAAGTACACAGAACTAAAGAGGCAAATGAAAACAGTTCTAATGTTGAAGAAACGTTGGTTGGACCTTCATTTTCCATAAAGGGAAAGAAAATCTATTTTTTCTGTACTCTATTCCATAAATGCATTCAAATTGAAAAAAAACAAATTCTCAGTTTCAAGATGCCTGCATGTCTGTGGAAAATGATCAAGTGCTCTCCTAATGCCTTCTAAATGGGGAGGAACAGATTTGTTAAATTATTTCCATCTGTTATTGTAGAGTTTCTACTTGTACACATCTAAACTAGTTGTAGAATCCAGCTAGCAGATTTATGGCCCACAAACATGTGAACTCTGTTACACATTTTTGTGTGTGTGGGGAAAATAATTTTCTGCAATTCAAATCTATTGCACATCAGTACAGCAGCTGCACCCAGTTTCACAAGTGCATAGAAAAAGGCAATTATAGTGCCCTGGTTACACTGTACCAAACAGCAGGGCAAAATACTTACAATGCAATCACATATCAGCACTCATCAATTATACTTCCAATATACATAATCACAGGCCAACATAGACATTTATAAATAAGTATTTCTAGATAAAAGACTACAGAAAAATCTAACTCCTCATCTGTAGGATGATCAAATAAATCTGCTGCAAAGAATTGCTGCCTTACGCTCAATGCATGATTCCCAGTCCTGTTAGGTTTAGCAGCAGCCATCAGCTGTAACTAATGGCTGAATCACAGAACTGATGCTCCATGCACCTTAGAAATAATTCAGCTGTTAATGTGAACCCACCATTACTCCGGTTGCTGCTTTTTGTGGGTTATGTTGTGTCAGCGTTGCTGAACTCTTCTAAAGATCATTTATTGTCTCATCTTCTCTTCACTTATTGCCTTCATTTTAGAGATAAAATCTAAGCACTATGCAGGCAATGCACACTCTCCTCTGCTGATAGGCTGTGGAGGACTGTACCAGGTGGCAACAGCAGCAGTCTGCGGATCAGAGCTGCTTCTGGTAAGGAGAAGTCCGCTGCCTAGCAACAGGATCCAGGATTGAGGTTGACAGAAAGATATGCACTGATGTCATGAAGACAGCTCAGGCAATTTACAGGGTCTAATAGTCTTTGTTCCCTGTTGTTACTATTACAGTTCTCCTGACTCAGCGATGGTAACGAGACCCTCCATGTTCCTTGCAGAGAGAGTGGAGTGCCCATCAAAACCACAACTTGTGTGAACCTGCATAACCTATTTCAGGAAACAGACCGGCTTACATAACCACGATATGTTATTTCACAATTAAAGAGGCAGTCTCCCTGTAGTTAGCCGCTACAGAACACTGGGTCAGGCTCTGTATGCAAGCTTGTAGGTAAAAGTGTTTTGGATCGTAATTTTAATCAATTAGAAATAATACAGCTCATATCAGAAAATAAACAAAAGCAGTTATTTCTAACGTATTTCTGAACTTAATCTTAGCATTACCATAATAAAATACACAAAGTTTTTTTTAAAAAGTTATCTGAATACTGGATTACGTTAACAGGTTAACATAATTTTGCAAAATATTTAGAATTTAAAATGTGTGCAGATGTTGAGAAAATGCAAAGAAGTAATGAAAGAATTATCTGTCAAATGTGCTATCACAACCACGTCCCACTTATGTCGCTATAAAACTAATTGGAAAAAGAAATATGGAGATGGTGGTAGGGTGATATCTAAATATAAATAAAAAAATCAACCTATCTCAAACCCTGAACCTATTTTTGTGCGCGTTCATTTTTGGAACACAACTGCCCATTTTCACACTGACACCTCGAACTACTGTGCTGTCGTCATGTCCTTAGTAAAGCTCGGGTGAAGAAAAATAATTTTTATATTGCATTTCACCTTGCCAGTCAGATCATTTTGCACATTGCTCTAGATCTGCTTGCCCGAAACCCATTGCCGAGTTGCATTTTAATCATGTTCCATGGCCTGATAGGCGAATTAAGGATTTTATCATTCATGATATGAACTGAAGCAATCAGTACTTTTAGTTTCCAGCACACACACACTATCGAACAGGACATCCATCACT
The DNA here is from genome assembly GCF_964213995.1 of Mustelus asterias. Lineage (NCBI taxonomy): Eukaryota > Metazoa > Chordata > Chondrichthyes > Carcharhiniformes > Triakidae > Mustelus > Mustelus asterias. The sequence continues at coordinate 107,650,373 of NC_135813.1, forward strand.
GTCAGTAACAGGCATAAGCCTCTAATAATACATTTCAGAAAAGGTAACTAGCACTTATACGCTTCCTGTCACAATAAATACAAACATTTCCACAGAAAATCAATTAAAATGACTAATACACCCAATACCGTAAAGGATAAAACAGTGAACTGAAGTCAATTAGGCTTTTTGTCAGATCCAGGTGTCAGTTGAAGAGCTATGGGCACAGTAGGGGAACACATTAACTCTGTAGCAAGACTGGCAAGACGGTAGGGATTCCACCACATTTATTTAATGAGGATTATCTGCCACTTTCTCATGCAATGTTCCTGAGCTTGCAAAATAAGGCATGTGATATTATCTTAAGTAGCTTATTCATGTTAAGTTTATTTGTCCACTATTTTAACAAAAACATCCACACATTTATTTTAGATGGGCGTGTGTCAAAATAGTTAACCTCAATCAGTACGGCAGTTTAGAAGCTCCAACAGGCTTTCAGGAACTGGGTTGGGAATCAGATAATAGAAGGGAGGGGGGAAAATCAGCTGATGTCCAGCAAACCCCTGGTAAGTGCACATGTGTGGATATCACAGGAGGACAAGACTAGGTCTCACTGTGATGTCCATCTCCTCGTCAAACAGCTCACTATCCAGAATTGCACTTGAAAAATGACTGGGTTTGAGTCGAGGGGAGAAAATGGTAACAGAAAGAAAATTCGAAAAATATATAAATTTACATTAAAATGGTACATCAACACATCCAGTTAATTGTCAGAGGCAAAATAATATTAAAACGCCACAGGCTTGGTTCTCCCAGCCCACTGCACTGCTTTTGTAGGGGGCTGACCTCCACTCAAGTGGAGGTCGTTTTGCGGGCTTCCCGCTGGGTACTCCACGAGTCTCCAGGCACCGGATTTCTTGCACCGTCAGCTCTGTGCCAGAAATCGGCTCAGAGGTGCAGAATTTATTTAAATGATGATTTGAATCTATTTTAAGTTTCATTAAACCTCTCCATCTCCCCACCAGGAGTGCTTACAACAGCTCCCCACTTGCGGGGAGCTGGCGGCCCGACCCTGCTGGAGTGAAGGGGGGGCCTCCAGAGGGTCGGGGGCCGTGAGGGGGTGCCCCCTGGTCATTGCCACCTCAGCAGTGCCAGCCTGGCCCCCTGGCACTGCCCAGAGGGCACCTTGGCACTCCCCACCGGTCAAAAAATTGGGACTGCGGGGTGGGGTGGGAGGAAAGGGTCCGGGCCGTTGGGGAGGTCGTACAGCCAGCGATGCTGGGTCGCGGGGCTGGCCAGTGATCGAGCTGGTCAGCAGTCGGGAGATGGGTGGTGCGGGCTACTGCACATACGCCAATCTCAGCGTTGACAGATCAGCGCATGCGCAGTGACGCGCTCAGCGCTATGTTGCCAACCTCTTCAGCAGGAATAGGTCCTGCCCACTGATTTTTGGGGTGATTTATGCCAGTGCACTCTGCAGTGCACAGAGTGTGGGAGATTCATTTTGTTTTTTTCAACAGAATTTACTCCAGTTTTTACGCGAATTCAACACTTAGAATCTTTTTGGGAGAATCGCCCCCCCCACCAGTTTCTAAGTCTGAGCCTATTCTAATTTGAAGAGCTTCTGAACAAACAACAATTACATTCTGATAGACCCATGGCTCTGTTTACTAAGCAATTAGATTCTGTTGTCTCTCATCTCCTCTGCTAGGAATTTGTTCAAAAAAAAGAACAAACCGTGTCTATCGGCTATGCATTAAACAAGTTCCCATCAACGTAATTCCATCTTAGGACCACAATTATTAGCCATTAGGTAAAACGCACCCACTTAGAGAACATACCATCCAACATGCTATGAGAATCGCTACATGAAATCTACTATATAATTTTTCTAATTCTGTATTGCATCAGCTTCCATCAGTCAAGCTCAGGACATGACTGTCGGGATAGTTTCCTTGAACAGCATGTTACGGAACCGACGAGGGATCGAGCTATTTTGGATCTGGTATTGTGTAAGGAGGTAGGTAGAATTAAGGATCTTATTGTGAAGGACCCTCTTGGGTCTAGTGACCACAATGTGGTCGAATTTCTGATTCAGATGGAAGAGGAGAAAGTTTGGTCTCAAACCAGTGTCCTCTGTTTGAACAGAGGGAAATATGATAGGATGAGGGATGAATTGGCTAAGGTAGACTGGGAGAGCAGGCTGGCAGGTAGGATAGCTGAGGAACAGTGGAGGATTTTTAAGGAGATCCTTTTCAGTTCTCAGCAAAAATATATTCCAGCAAAAAACAAGGATTGTAAGAAAAGGGAGAACCAGCCGTGGATAACGAAGGAAATAAAGAAGAGTATTAGAATAAAAACAGCTGCGTACAGAGTGGCCAAAAATAGTGGAGAAACAAGTGATTGGGAAAAATTTAAGAAACAACAAAGAGAGACTAAGAAAGCGATAAAGAAAGGAAGGATAGACTATGAAGCTAGGCTAGCAATTAATATAAAAAATGATAGTAAAAGTTTTTATAAATATATAAAAAGGAATAGAGTGGCTAGAGTGAATGTTGGACCCTTGGAGGACGAGAGGGGGGAGTTAATAGTGGGAAATGAGGATATGGCTGAGTCTTTAAATAAGTTTTTTGTGTCGGTCTTCACGGTGGAGGACACAAATAGTTTGCCAAATATTAACGATAGAGGGTTGGCAGCAGGAGAAATACTTAATACAATTAATGTTACCAGAGAGGCAGTGCTGGGTAGACTAATGGGACTGAAGGTGGACAAGTCCCCGGGTCCGGATGGAATGCATCCCAGGGTATTGAAAGAAATGTCAGAGGTAATAGTGGATGCGTTAGTGATTATTTATCAAAACTCGTTGCATTCTGGGGTAGTGCCGGTTGATTGGAAAACGGCTAATGTTACGCCGCTGTTTAAAAAAGGAGACACAAAAGGCGGGTAACTATAGGCCGGTCAGCTTAACGTCTGTAGTAGGGAAAATGCTGGAATCCATTATTAAAGAGGAGATAGCAGGGCATCTGGATAGAAATGGTTCGATCAATCAGACGCAGCATGGATTCATGAGGGGAAAGTCGTGCTTGACGAACATGTTGGATTTTTATGAAGATGTGACTAGGGCGGTTGATGGAGGAGAACCGGTGGATGCGGTGTTTTTGGATTTTCAAAAGGCGTTTGATAAGGTGCCCCATAAAAGGCTGCTGAAGAAGATTAGGGCACACGGAGTTGGGGGTAGTGTGTTAAAGTGGATTGGGGACTGGCTATCCGACAGGAAGCAAAGAGTCGGAATAAATGGGTGTTTTTCCGGTTGGAGGAAGGTAACTAGTGGCGTGCCGCAGGGATCGGTACTCGGGCCGCAACTGTTTACCATTTATATAGATGATCTGGAGGAGGGGACGGAGTGTAGGGTAACGAAGTTTGCAGACGACACAAAGATAAGTGGAAAAGTGAATCGTGTGGAGGACGGAGAAGATCTGCAGAGAGATTTGGACAGGCTGAGTGAGTGGGCGAGGATATGGCAAATGGAGTATAACGTTGAGAAATGCGAGGTTATACACTTTGGAGGAAATAATAACAAATGGGATTACTATCTCAATGGAAACAAATTAAAACATGCTACCGTGCAAAGGGACCTGGGGGTCCTTGTGCATGAGACGCAAAAGCCCAGTCTGCAGGTACAACAGGTGATCAAGAAGGCAAATGGGATGTTGGCCTATATTGCGAGGGGGATAGAATATAAAAGCAGGGATGTCTTGATGCACCTGTACAGGGCATTGGTGAGGCCGCAGCTGGAATACTGTGTGCAGTATTGGTCCCCTTATATGAGGAAGGATATATTGGCATTGGAGGGAGTGCAGAGAAGGTTCACCAGGTTGATACCGGAGATGAGGGGTTTGGATTATGAGGAGAGGCTGAGGAGATTGGGTTTGTACTCGTTGGAGTACTTCTAGATGCTAAGAGGGGGGATCTTATGGAGACTTATAAGATAATGCGGGGGCTGGATAGGGTGGAGGCGGAGAGATTCTTTCCACTTAGTAAGGAAGTTAAAACTAGAGGACACAGCCTCAAAATAAAGGGGGGTCGGTTTAAGACAGAGTTGAGGAGGAACTTCTTCTCCCAGAGGGTGGTGAATCTCTGGAATTCTCTGCCCACTGAGGTGGTGGAGGCTACCTCGCTAAATATGTTTAAAGCGCGGATGGATGGATTCCTGATCGGTAAGGGAATTAAGGGTTATGGGGATCAGGCGGGTAAGTGGTACTGATCCACGTCAGATCAGCCATGATCTTATTGAATGGCGGGGCAGGCTCGAGGGGCTAGATGGCCTACTCCTGCTCCTATTTCTTATGTTCTTATGACATGTTCTTATATACAAATCTGTGGCACACATGGAACGCGATTTGCTTACACTTTGACATATATAAAGTAGCAATAAATCACATTACAGGTAATGTCATACTAATCTTGATTGATAAGGGGATCAGGGGTTATGGGGAAAAGGCAGGAGAATGGGGATGAGAAAAAAATCAGCCATGATTGAATGGTGGAGCAGACTCGATGGGCCAAGTGGCCTAATTCTGCTCCTATGTCTTATAGTCTAATCAATAAGTAGAAATCAAAACTACCAAGTTCGAAAACCTGTTGTCACAATCCAGTTAGGAACCAGTAACCTTTTTGTTTAAAGTAGACAAAGTTTGAAAGCCCACTTACCCACTATGAGAATAAAGTCACAAGATTCCATGATTTCAAACAAACAAAATAAACTGTCAAAAAAAGTAAACAAATCTACAATATTTATTCTATAATTTAACATTCAAATTTAACATGAGATAAATATGAATTAACAGCAAACTGTGGTCGAACACACTGCAGATTAAATAGCAGGTGCGACCAAGATAGATCCCACAGATTTTGCAGCAACGTATCCAGACGTCAGTGACCACTGAGAGTCAAAAGATCTCATTAAACCCCTGTCCCTCTCGTCAGGGGTTTTAACGCTTCATTTTCAAAGTTTAACCCTCAGAATTCCCTCAAAAGACACCAACCCAGATTGCCTCAACAGCTGTTCACCTTCCAATGAGTCCTCCTGAAACTGCATTCCATGAGATTTATGAAGCCGCCTCTAATTACCTGCACACTTCCAACTCTTTGTCAGACTGCTAGCTTCACTAAGCTGGCACTGCCCTTGGGTTCCTCTGAACTCCAGTCTCACAGCTGCACCAAGCTATAATTGGTTCCCAGAGCTTTTCTGAGTCCTAACTGCCAGGAGACTGCTTAAAGCGGCATCTTTTTGGTATGGAACCTCTTCCCCTGCTGTAGAATACTCTGATAGATTGAAACCAGAGCTTCTTAAGCTTCACCCATCTCCGTGACGAAGTAGCCTTTCAGGCTTCACGGAACTCTTTTAAATTAATTTAGCTCGAACTCCCAAACCAAAATGTCTGTCTGGATCCCATTTCTTTACAAGCAGCGTAGATATCATGTCTCCAGTTCTCCAACTAAATAAACCCACTTATTGCTTTATGGCTTTATTAAACAAACATGGGCAACCTTCTGAACAACCATTTTCTTTTTTGGTGTCTTCACAATGACTAAAGCCCAGCATTTTAGTTACTTTATCTTTACAACAATAATCTTAAATAACATTATCTCTAAAATGTTAACATGAACCATGAACTAGATTGTCGTAACACTATCAAAATGGGCAATCAACAACAGTAGAAATTAAACTAGAAAATGCGATTCAATCATTCAAGATACTTTTAAAAATCCTTCACTGCTGACTTAGGGTTTACTAACCTGAATCCTAATTACTAAAAAAGTGTATAACATAATGAATCCCAAAAGAACTATAAGAAAATAACAAAACACATGTTTGGCAACATATAAGCATCAACATTTTTGTCGATAATGTATTATAGAATTGGTTTATTTCTTTCAGTGATGTTACACACAGACTTAAAGCACAGATACAGCCACAGAAAAAAGTGGTTTATACTGACAAACAATCAAAACATGAATAACCAGGATGTAAAGATCGATGTAGAAAGGTTTCCAATGGAAAGATTAAAACAATTAATTACATTACGGGTTAGATTAGGTTGATTGGCCATGCTAAAAATTGTCCTTAGTGTCCTGAGATGCGTAGGTTAGAGGGATCAGTGGGTAAATATGTAGGGATATGGAGGTAGGGCCTGGGTGGGATTGTGGTCGGTGCAGACTCGATGGGCCGAATGGCCTCTTTCTGTACTGTAGGGTTTCTATGATTACAAGCATGTTATGAGTTTTGTCCTTTATTATTGGCAGCTCCTTTGAAGTGAATTACATATTTTAATCATAAGTGAATCTTGAGATCTTCCATTTCAAAGCCATTAGAGGCAATGATGAGGAAGAGCAAGAAACTTTATGGATTATCAACAACTCCCAAAGAGGTTAACAATCAGAAAGCCTGTGTGTCCAGTTAGTTTATATTGCTGCTCAGTGTAACTAAAGCTCATGCTTGTTATTTAATGATCTTAAGAGGAATGATATTAAGCAAATCTAAAATGAATCATTGCATCTGTTTACTTACCCATTTACTGTTTCATAAATCTGTTTGGCAATTTTTAGTGAAAGCCACAGTCAAAAAGAAGTGTTTATTTTACCAGTTCCTGAGGCCAGGAAAATCAAGTAATGGCATTTGATGCAAGCACTAACTCACGTCGGTGTTCAATTTATATTCAATCTCTGGGGTCACCACTGATACAAGTATATTACAGGTATGTTTTTGGGTTGGGGGGGCAGATAAGAGGGACATTCCAAGTCTTAGGCAGATAAAGCAACCCAATAGGAGTTATCTAAGAGAGCGGACCTGCAAAAATTAATGACCGAAAAATGTACTTTACCTATCCAATAGCAGCACAGTGGCAAGCACTGCTGCCTCACACACCCGGGACCCGGGTTTGATTTCGGCCTCGGGTGACTGTCTATGTGTGGTTTGCACATTCTCCCCGTGTCTACGTGGGTTTCCTCCAGGTGCTCCGGATTCCTCCCACAGTCCAAAGATGTGCAGGTTAGGTGGATTGGCCATGCTAAGTTGCCCCTTAGTATTTCAAGATGTGTAGTTTAGAGGGATTAGTGGGGTTACAGGGTTAGGGCCTGGGTGGAATGGTCTGTCAGAGAGTGGGTGCAGACTCGATGGGCCGAATAGCCTTTTTCTTCACTGTAGGGAGTCTATGAATAGCATGTTCTTGTGCTATAAATGCCTACAACAGCATTTTCCACTAGAGGCTTATGTCCATGTTTGAGGATTGTTCATGCAAATTCGTAGATGAATCACTCTTTGTTGAATAAACCCAAGTTGGCAACTGTTCCCTGCATGCACCTCTGCCAAAACCTTCTAGGAACATCTCTGACCAACGCTAAGATTGGCTATTACAGTGCATTGTTTGTAAGCCCACTTCATGTGACAATAAATCAAATCAAAGAGGCAAACAAACTCTACAAAAGCATTCCTGTAATTATGATAATTGTTTTATATAGAACATCAGAATATGAAAACTGAACTATTCAATTTTTTCTGAGGTACGCTTGGAAACAAAAATGGTCTGTGTACCAGCTGACATTGTGGAGCAACCATCAACTAAGAGAGGCAAATACAGCTGAGCAGTAAACATTCAAATGTGGAACAATTTGTAGCAGGTCTTTATACTTTGCAATGTATTTTATGCAAATTTATGTCACATTTGTACTTCTTTGGTTGATATTCTTGTTGATGAAATCGGGATAAAATCACAACTGGAAACGCCAATGAATATTTAACAAAGCAAACTATTTTAAAACAAAAAGATAAGAATGTACAAACCTAAAAGTGTCCGAAAAAGTTGACAATTACTAAAACGACAAACCAATCAAATTGCTCAATTTTTCTGAATATCCCTTTGGTCACCAGATGTGTGGAGTTTGCACGTTCTCCCCATGTCTGCGTGGGTTTCTTCCAGTGCTTCAGTTTCCACAGCCCAAAGATGTGTGGGTCAAGTTGATTGACCATGGTAAATTGCCCCTAGCGTCAGGGGATTAACAGGGTAAATATGCGGTGCTATGGGAATAGGACCTGGGTGGGATTGTGGTCGGTACAGGCTCAATGGGCCAAATGGCCTCCTTCTGCACTGTAGGGATTCTATGAGGATTCTATCTTGAGCTCTCAACAGGTATGAGTAAATTTTACCAAAAAATGATTAAACTTACGTGTATAGTAGAAATCTGCATTTAAAATATACTTCAACAATTCCACTAGAAGCCTTTGTCTCCGAAAAGCCAAGGGCTTGTGTTTATCAGGCTACCCTGAGCCAGTACCAGCTAAACTGATCCAAAGAATAACAGGCTAAGATTTGCAATGTACACATCAGTTTCTACACAGCTTCTATGTCCTTTTTATATTCATGGCAAGACAGGACGTGCTTTTTGTAAAAGCACTCAAGCAAGATAAGGCATGTTTGTGAGAAAAAATAGCCCTGGATTCACTGTTAAAAAATAATGATGAGAGTCATTCATTGTAGTGGTGCCAATGCTGGATGGAACACAGAAAAGATGGGGGTCACGGTGCGCACCCCTATTTAGGTGTAAATTGGCCATTGTCTTCAGGCCAGTGCAGATAAACGCTATCAGGGAGTTGCTGACTGGGATACACCAATCATCCATAAACTGTATAAAAACAATATCTCTAGCCATTCCTTCATTGTCATTGTGCCAAAATCCTGGAACACCCTATCTATACCGAGCCATATGGCTTGTAGAAGTGAGTCACTAGCTGCAGAATAACCTGCCCCTAATTTATTCCTGTGATCACAAGGAACATAAAAGACTATAGTCGATGTGATAGAAGGGGAGGAGATGGCCTAATGGTATTATCGCTTGGCTATTAATCCAGAAACTCAGCTAATGTTCTGGGGATGTGGGTTCGAATCCCGCTATGGCAGATGGTAGAATTTGAATTCGGTAAAAATATCTGAAATTAAGAATCTACTGATGACCACGATACCATTGTAGAGTGTCGGAAAAACCCATTTCGTTCTCTAATGTCCTTTAGGGAAGGAAATCTGCTGTCCTTACATGGTCTGGCCCACATGTGACTTTAGAGCAACAGCAATGCGATCGACTCTCAACAGCTTTCTGAACAAGGGCAACTGGGGATGGGCAATAAATGCTGGCCAGCCAGCGACGCCCATGTCCCATGACTGAACAAAAAGAAATTCAAAATCTTACGGATAACCCACAGGGTAGACTGAGAGCCGGACAGCAGACAGGTGGACAGCAAAGAGACATATAGAGCAGCGGGGAGTGCGGAGATAATGCAACGGGTGTTGGAAGTTTAGAACTCTCTTCTGCAAACAGCAACTAATGCTAGGTTAGTTGTTAATTTTGGATCCAAGATTAATAGATTTCTGTAGGTATTAAGGGATATGGGGCAAATGTGAGTACATGAAATGAAGTCGTAGATAAGCCACAATCTCACTGAATGACAGTACAGGCTTGAGGTGCTAAGTGGCCTACTCCTATATTCCTACTTTTGAGTTTTCGGCAAGTTAGTTGAGCTCAACTTTATTCTACTGTTCTGAATTATGATAGTGGTGTCAATGTGTAGACACCTTGACTAAAAGAAAATAGATTCTATTACATATGAGAGTACTGTGAATATAACTCACATGGATAGTTTGTTTAGACATCTTATGTAATTAACCCCATTATCCAGGTTCAACAATTCCTAAAGCAGAACTCCAGAATAAGAATCGGTATGGAATTAACACAGTGCACCATTAATCAAAAATAAAAATCTCATAATTGGATCCTTCAGCAAATCCTAAAAATGAAATAAAACATTCTTCAGCCTTGTGGAAATATAAAGGATTCAAAAATGTATAGATTCCAAATGGTTGCTTTCAACATGAACAGAATTCTCACTTACTTCTGAACTTTGGGGTATTTCATTTCTGCGATTGCATTTGTGGAGTCCATTTGCTTCTCTTTTAAATGCCGTGGCCACATGTTGTCCACCCAGTCTACCAAGTCCACCTGCAAAAAAAAACATTGAATGTCTGTAGAAATCAGTAAATTTAAAAAATGGCTCCAGTCGGCTCCTGAAACCCATCACCTTTTACTGAAAATTATGTCTGTGTGTTTCAGTGATCTTTAATTTACAACTGAAGATGGATGGTCACCAGCCTTCACACAAAAATTAGTCAATTCAACCAGAAAGCTAAGCAATGGTCACAAAATAACCTCTCAAAAAGTACTCATCCAGAAAACTTTTACATGTTAATCCAAGTTTGGTGAGAATAGAATGCATCGAATCCAGACAGTGCAGAAGAGGCCATTTGGCCCATCAAGTCTACACCAACTCCGACAGAGTAACTTTCCCAGGCCCTCTTCCCTGCCCATAACCTCACACATTTCCTATGGCTAATCCATCTAACCTACACATTTTGGAACACAAAGGAGCAAATTAGCGTGGCCAATCCACCCAACCTGCACATCTTTGGACTGTGGGAGGAAACTGGAGCACCCGGAGGAAACCCACACAGACACTGGGAGAACGTGCAAACTACACACAGTCATCCAAGACCGGAATCGAACCAGAGTCCCTGGGGCTGGCAGCAGTACTAATCACTGTGCCACAATGCCACATATGCACACATAATGTTGAACAAATTAATTAAGGGCAGGAAATCAGCTTTATTCAGTGCTGTTTTAACACAATGATCCCAGAGAGTAAATATCACCCAAGTCATAAATACGTTCCAGACACCTGTGGTCTGTTAAGTTGAAAATTCATTACGATGCCCATTGCCATCAGTTCGAAGAAGCTTTTAAAATTAAAAACTTTAGTGATAAGTAAAACATGTCACTTTCAGGAAATTCTGAAAAACACTTAAGAAATATAAGTGTGAAGGCTAGAAAGCAGAAGGTACAGATAATAATTACAACCGAGCCTGATACTGCCAACAAACAATGTTCGCACGTGCAAGTGTTCCAACAAGCTTCACTGGATAATGAACAGGAATAGGCACTGCAGCTAATCCTCCCCTTCAAAATGAAATAACACGTAGGGCAATTACAGCACCCTCACAACAACCAGGTCATCTAACTCCTGAACACACGCAACCTGGAATCTTTCTGTCAACTTGTCATCAATTCACTGATTACATACAGGCCTATACAGTTGTAATATGCCAAGTTTATTTAATGCCAAGCCCTCCAAAACAATCACGTGCATCCTCTTAAGAATGGAAACGGCAAACTTGGGGGACAGCTCAGTCCTGTCATTTACTCAAGTTTTCGGCATTCATTAAGTTTAAGACATTAATATCCTGATTTGGACAAATGTTGCCATTCCTTCGTTATTGGTGGGTCAGAATCCTGGAATTCCCCATCTAACATTACTGTGGGAGCATCATTGTTAGAAGGACTATAGTGGATCAAGGAGAAGGTCCAAAACCACTGATGGGAGAGAGAATTCGGCTAAAATTATCCATATTAAGACTTCCAAATAAAAATTTTAAAACAAAGCTTGAGTGCAAAATTGGGTATGGTAACTTGGAGATCAAAAAGGTGTCTATTGCACCTACCCACCTGCCATGAATGCCACCAATGCAAAGTACATGGAGCACACCTGCCAAAAGATGCAGCGAGGGCAGATCACCATGCTGATTCAACACCAGTGCTACCATTTTGGATCTCCAAGTTCCAGGTCGCACCCTGTCTTTACCTCACACAGGTGACTGTGCGTTATGTGGCATGAAGCGGTTCTCCTCTTCCCCCACCGCATTTTTAAAAAAATGTTTTTTTGTTGATTTCTTCCGGCTGTTGGTACAAATTTTCAAGTTGTTTAACATTCTCTATAGTTCTTTAAACTTGAAAAAAAATATAGGAAGTGGTGCAGTGAGTGCTGAAGGACTTTAGTTGATTTCAAGGTTTCTGTACAAACCATTGTTCCCAGACATGGGTGCATTGGCAGACCATCCCTTTGGAATACAGCATGGTTGGAAGAATGAGCAGAGGCCACACAAAGCTGGTAAAAGTTGATTATACTGATTGTTGTCAGGTAACTGATGGGATTGTGGAATTGAGGTTAGTGGTGCAATTGGTTGGATAAGGTACTTGAAGATTCATTCACTGACCTTGACTAATCATCTGAGCTCATTGAACTTATTCTAATGGTATTACATCCAGGTCCTCCGGGCTTAACTACAGACACTGACCTTCCATGGTCTTTCGACAGTGTATTTGGAGGACCTCCTGTTCCCCTGTGGATACAGGGCATCTCCCCTCCTTTCCCTTCTCCATCAAGACCTCCAATGCAGTGTCCAAAACCAAAGAGGCCATGCCTTCCCAGCTTGTGCTATTCTTCACCGTTTCCCAGGTCAGAGTCACATCCTTCCCAAATTCCAGCTCCTGCTCCAGCCGCAATGTACCTCTTCTTTAAGGGGTGCTAGGAAGTTATGATTTTGTACACAATGGTATATGTAGCCAACGAACAGCATGTCTGCATGCAGCAATCATTGTAATCAGCAGGAAGCCCAACAGATGAAGGTGTCGTGATGCCAGCATTGCAATCAACAGACGCTGTTTATTCACACATCATGATCCCCACTTCCAATTTTTGAGGGGCTGTTTAATTAGCATACATGTACCTTTTCAAGAACAAACAATGCTATAGTATGAGTGACCTGCATGGGCAAAACACACTGAATTTTGTTTTGCGTTCTGTTGTAACTACAGTGCGGCCCCATTATAACGTGATGGTTGGGGTCCATAAAACGTTATCGCAAAAAAAGCGGGGTCGTGCTAAATTTGCCAATCATGAGCGGGAAAAAAAAAAGGTCCAATGATTCATCGCGTTATATCCGAATTCGTGCTAAATCGGGGCGCGTTAAATCGGGGTTCCACTGCACAGTCAAGTAAACATGCAAAATGTATTTGATTTTTAAACCCAACATTTGCGAAGGGCAGAATTTGCCATTCTGAAGTCGAAATGCAGTGGCAGACGGGGAAGTTGGCCTGATCCCCCCTGGACAGATCGGAGGAGCCCACGTGACCATCTGCTTTTCAGCTCCTTAATTACGTACCAGTGAGGAGCTTGTCAAATCTTGTGGCAAGGTGGGCAGGAGATACCTCTTGGGGTCGAAGGTCCTGATACCATATTTAAACAGCACCCGCACAGACATTCACTCACTGCAGCCCAAGTGGTCCAGCTGCTAATCCATGGCACCTAAAAGGTCAAACGTCAACACCATGGTTCAGTGAGGCCTCCCTGGGGATTCTCCTGAATGCTGTTAAGGAAAGGCAGGAGGTCGTGTTTCCCCAGGGTGGGAGCAGGAGGCCCTCTCACCCGATCACGCCACCCTGGAAAGAGGTCGCTGGAGAGGTCAGCACCTGTGTAAAACTGAAAGAACGAACTACCCTACAGTGCGAAAGAGGATAAATGGTCTGTTCCACTCCATCAGTGAAGTTAAACTTCTCCTCACTCCAACTCTCACACTTAAGGGCATCAGGCAGTTAGAGCCTATAGGGATGTCATATCGGACATCAGCACTAAATATCTGTCAGCCACTTTATGATCAGTATCACATGAAAGATCCTGCATAATCAGCATCTTAATCCCTTTCTGGGGAGGGCTCAGCAGGCACAACAGACACACATGCTTCATCCATAGTGCTCATCGTCAATCCATCTGTCTTTGTGCAGGACAAGATTTCCCACAAGGGAGAGAGCCAAGACCGGAGGGTGGACCCTGGAGTTGAGGAACAGGCCACAGAGCTGGCTGGAGGGGATGGGGATTGATCATGCAGGAAGGTGCGATTGGCCTTCTCCAACAAGCCAGTGAGGCTGTATCCAAAATACATTGGCCATGTGCGGACAATGAATGCGAGTGATGTACAATGTAGGAGCCTGCCTAGTCAATCACTAATTCTCTCTTCTCTTGTTCCAGGTACCAGCAATAAAAAAGCCAAAGATGTCTTCCAGCCCTCAGACCACTTCCGATGAGGAGCCACACCAATCGTCTGATAAAGACCCATCACTGCATTCACTTGCATCCTCCACCAGTGCAGATGCATGCACCTTGGTGAGATCTAGTTCTAAGTAAGCTCAGGTTCACAATCTGGTGATCACTCCACAGACACGGGTCCAGACATGTCAACAGATCAGGCTGAGGAGGATGCACATGTCCCAGAACAGGACAGCCTTAGCAGGCCAGGATACTCCAGGCTATGGGTCACCAAAGTATGACCAAAGTCATCTCAGACAACAGGGCATAGCAGTCAGTAAGATAAAAGTAAAGTCACCACAGTCCTAGCTAACCATAGGCTGCTCTCCCCTGTGAGGGGGGAAAGCTGACTGGTGGTGATTTAACCTGAGGAACACCACAGGTGAGGGGCAAGATTGAGAAGGCGGGGCCTTCATGAATAATCTCAACCGGTACGGGAATTGAACCCGCGCTGTTAGCATCACTCCGCATCATGAACTAGCCGACTGGACAACTGCCACCTATGCTGTGGATGTCGGGACTGCACTGAGACAAAGCGGTTTGGTTAGAGTAATTAGAGTTTTGAAGGCACAACGGTGGCACAGGTGTTCAATCACCATCCATCCTTCTCACTTTGGAAAATATTTTTTGCATTCATCAGTCTCCAAGTCTCAGGTATCAATGACTAAGATGTGATGCAAGGTTCTGCACTTATTTAGGCAGACATTATTTGGCCTTGGGAGAATTGCTCATCAAACAGGGAGATTATCCTGATGGTATTGCACTGATGTCTGTTGTTTGTATTCGGCACAAGTATTCCCCATGATGAACACTAGAATTGTTTCTCCAATACGTACTTTGCAATGGCGCTCAATTTGACAGTGAGTTTTTGGGAAAAGTGAGATTCATCTTAGAGCACCATCGTCTTTAATGCCTTCCTGCAGTCACCACCTCGATGTTAAAGGCTGAATGTTATACCATTCTTAGTTCCCACTCTGCCCATGTATGATGTTGAACTATGGAAGTTGGTTTGGATTGTTGACATTACAAATGTCTGAGAGAGGTGTGTGAGATATCAGACTTGTGTACTCATCCTGATGAAGCCATCTCCTTACCGGTCAGGATCTTACTTTGCTCCTGAAAGGTTGCCTAGTGGTGCCCATACGTGATCCTCCTGTATGGTGATAGAGTGGCTACCACTGCTGCCTCCCAGCGCCAGGGATCCAGGTTCAATTCCAGGCTTGGGTGACTATCTGTGTGAGTTTGCACATTATCCCTGTTCTGCGTGGGTTTCCTCCGGGTGCCCCAGTTTCCTCCCACAGTTCAAAGATGTGAGAGGTTAGATGGATTTGTCATGGTAAATGTGTGGGGTTATGGTGATAGGACCTGGGTAAGGTACTCTCTCAAAGAGAGATGGTGCAGACTCAATGGGCCATCGAAGGAGCAGCGCTCCGAAAGCTAATGGTATTTGCTACCAAATAAACCTGTTGGACTTTAACCTGGTGTTGTTAAAACTCTTACTGTGTTTACCCCAGTCCAACGTCAGCATCTCCACATCATGACTCCTTCTGACTGTCAGGATTCTACGATAAATGCACAATATTCAACTTGATATGAATTCATTGCATGACTGTGCACTCAGTGACGAGGGATATAGAAAAGATTGCCCTTTTGTGAGCTGGACAATGTCAAGGACTGTCAATGCTCTGACAGTGACATTTTTGCACATCTCTCAAGTCATCAGCAGGGTCTCATAAGGGGAGAAGTTGTCATTGACTGCTGCATTAATACTGACTGAACCACATTTCTCCCTAATGCCAAGGTAATCCAGGACATAAACTCAATAGGCTTTCAGCGAATGCAGGGTCCTGACTGTTTTGAAATAATCAAACCATGGTCCTGGTGAGCCACTCTCTGCGAGGACATTCACACAAAACTCAGCTTTGGATGCCTGATGTAGAGTAACAGCTCGCCGAGTCCTGATCCCTGAAGGGATATTGTGGCTTCGCGGCAGGATGATGCCTCTGTATTATTCATTCATGAAAGCTGGTGATCAGAGAGATGATGCTATCTGGATGCTGCTCCCTCTTGAGGTAGTAAAGCACCAACTATTGACAAATGTTTTCTCCCGTTGGCACCACCTTCATACGGACCTGAATACCATTGTGTGTGCAATGGCATTTCACCTGCTTGAAAGCTGCCTTGCCGACTGTCTTGTTGACACCATGGTTCAAAGGACTGCAGTGTGTGTAATGGCTTAAAGAGGTGTGCTAATGGTGTGCTAATCACATTCCACAGTGGCAACGTGTTCCCAAGGTCTTCCAAAGACAACTCTATCGTTAGAGAACTTAGATTGTGAAAACTTGTCTTCACCTTGTTTCTCTTGGAATCTTATGGCTATAGGTTGTCATGAGTACATCTGCCGCATTGTGCCTGTGCAATGGCAACATGTGGCTCATCTGAATCCTCACCCTCTTTAGATTCATCCCCTTCCAAGTCCTACTTGTCCAAGGAAACATCTAGCTCCTCATTGTATCCCTTTGTAAAAACGTTCCCTCTTTGCAGCGTGAGATTGTGCCGGGGCAACACTCTTGATTGTGAATATTGGAGAGCCTCGCCTGATCTGTCCAAATACCAGAAATGTATATTTAAGAGATCAACAGCTTGCTCTATCAAGGACCTTGTGGCAGAACGTACATTATTGTATCTCTCCTCGGGTGCAGTCCTTGGCTGATAAATGGGCATCATTTACCATGTCTTGGGGGTAATCCTCGTCACCAAGGAGCCAACCCTGAGTGGCGAGGTCCCTCAAATATCAGTGGCATTTGCAAGTGACTCAATGTCGTGTGAGCTCCCTGGGTACTTGGTACAAACATGCTGGATCTGCTTTGTGATCACAAATGAGTTGGACGTTGAGAGAGTGAAATCCTTTTCTAGTAATGAATCTCTCAGGCTGCTGCCAGGGAGTTCTCTCGGGTACATGTGTGCAGTCAATGGCACCCTGCACTTGCGGGAAATCAGAAATAGTAACAAATCCAACAGGTCTGGCAGCCTGGCTTGCTTCATTCATCGGGTACTGTACATAAAGATGAGCTTTACTGCAAAGGGCATCTGTCATCCTCATGTATTTGGGCTTTGCTCATTGTTAGATTTAGCAAAGATCCCCAGTGGAGCCCTGGAAGGAACCGCTGGCAAACAAGTTCAGTGCAATGGTAACCTTCAAAGCAACTGGCAAGAGATATCCTCCAAGTCCTTGAGACACAAGTTCTCCAGGGAATGTGGCAAATGTGAGCTACCTCATCCCTAGACAAGTGAAGGCACCTGTGGTACTGGCTCATGCTCATCTCCATGTATGAGCTGCATTTTCTATGGTCACACCAAACGCCTTCAAGGATTTGGACCCGCCACGGTAGCATCTGAGACTTCCAGGGACCCTGTTGGCTCTTGATACTCAGGGCGATGGTCTTCCTGGAGCTGTGCCAATCAGCGACGGGCCCATCTTCTCCTTCTTCTGATCATATCTATCAACAAAGCAGCATTACCTACAATGTGCATTCTCTACTCCTCCTCCTAGCTTGAATGGATGCAATTGAGCAATGAAATGTAGTTTCCCTTGAGGGGCCCCTCCATATCCAAGGCAGCAATCCAGTCTCTAGCCCTCAACCTGTCCTCAGTCTGTACATAGAATCCTCAGGCCACCCCTTGCAGGGTGATATCAGTCTGGAGGATGACTGGTACCTGAGCATCCTCCTCAGACATGACTGTGCACTCACAAAGAGGGTCTTAATTAGGCTCAAAACACCCAGGTCCTATATCCCTCAGTCATGACCAGTACGCTGGGAACACTGAGCCTTATAGGGTCCATGTTGCTTCTGCGCAGCAGCCGAGGCCCTTGATTGTTTGACCTCGTATCCAAACTTGTATGCCTCTGTAAGGATCAGTTGGTGTCCCCCCCGGACAACATTTTAAGCTCTCTTTCTTTTTCTCTCAAATGCCCTGGAACGTAACACTCCTTGCATCATATAAACATCCCAGCCAAGCTGAGCAGACGAGCTGCCTGCCCCAACCAGCTATGAACAAAGGCAGCTCCGAACAATTCCAAGTCTCCAATCTGGTGCTAATAGCCTAAGTGTTATCTGTTCCAACAAACAATGGTCTTCAACTAGGAGCCTCATTTAACAATCTGAAACCAGAGTCACAAGACCGAAACTTGAACCATCTGTTTGGCCTCCAAAGAGAAGCAGTAACTCCAGGCAAGCAGCCTGAGGTGCCTACCATTTTACCATTAAGCAGATGGCAGCAGCAAGAAATCTTGCCCCTCATCAAAACCGTGAACGACTGGAACATTGGAATTTGTGCCTTCCAAGACTAACTCAACTTGACGTGCCATCCCCCCGGATGGAGTTGGGGACAATACGCCACCACTTGTCAGGGCTAATTGATCCTAGAGGCACTTTTTTGATTTTGCCATCTCAAATTGGGCAGAAAGAGAGAAAGCAATTGGTTGCCATTCTGATTTCCGGTTATGATGCTCCTAATAATTGGGCTTGGCCGTGATTCATTCTGTAGGGCCACAGATGAACTGGATGATTGAGTGAGCAAGGCGGAAATTCACATGGAGCCACTATGAATCAAGTGAGGTGA
Source organism: Mustelus asterias (assembly GCF_964213995.1). Lineage (NCBI taxonomy): Eukaryota > Metazoa > Chordata > Chondrichthyes > Carcharhiniformes > Triakidae > Mustelus > Mustelus asterias. Next base: position 107,668,998 of record NC_135813.1, read on the forward strand.
AGGAAAACACAACAAGTTGTGAAGTATTCAAGGCATTTCCAATATCAGGATCACCATAATAGTGAGCACCATGAAATGACACAGAACTAAAGAAAAAGAACTTATGTTTATAGAGCTGCTATCCAGACCCGAGGGCAGTGGTTCCCAAAGGGTTCCCAAAAATATTGAGAAGCGTGTTTCCGAAAGTATGAAGAATTCTAAATTTGCCATTCAAGTTGATGAATCGACCGACATTAGTGGAAAAGCACAGTTGCTTGCCTATATCAGATTCATTCACAATGACGAAATAATCACACAGTTTCTATTTTGCAAGGAACTTGAAAAACATACCAGAGGACAAGATATTTTCCAAACCTTGTCTGAGTATTTGGAAAAAGTTGAGATTTCATGGGATTCTTGTATTGGAATTTGTATGGATGGAGCGCCATATATGATGGGGAATGTGAGAGGCTTGGCAGCACTCTTCAAACAGAAAAATCCAGATGTCATACCAACTCACTGTTTTTTACACAGAGGCATTAATCACCAAGACCCTTGTAGCTGATTTGAAGTTGGTTCTAGATCAGACTGTGCGCATTGTGATCTTCATCAAAGCAAAACCATTCAAGGCGCGCTTATTTGCTCAACTCTGCAAAGACATGGAATCAAAACATCAATGCCTAATTCTGCACTTGGAGGTTCGCTGGATGTCCCGCGGAAAAGTTTTAAATCGGGTGTTGGAACTGAAGAACGATTTAAGAGAATTTTTGGAACAAGAAGGGAACCCATTGTACCACCAACTGGATGACAATGACTGGTGTGCAAAGCTGGCATATTTGGCCGATGTCTTTTCCCGGTTGAATGTGCCCAATGCCAGTATGCAAGGCCGCGATGACAATATCCTCACAACGACAGACAAACTAACTGCATTCAAAAAAAACTTCAGCTCTGGCTCGGAAGAGCGATGCAACATAACCTCGAAATGTTCCCACTGGTAAAAAGTTTTAAAACGAGCAATGAATTGTACGGCCTCATACAGGAACATCTTGCAACACCGGCAGAAAAGATTGATCATTACTTCCCATCGTTGTCGACAGAAAAATTCGACTGGGTTAGAGACCCCTTTGCGAATTCCAGCTGGATGAGGAGGAGGAAATGGCCTGCATTTTGAGTGATCGTACCTTGAAAATGAAACACGGGAGTATGCCACTGGACTCTTTTTGGATATACAACCAGAAACAATATCCACGCATCTCTTCAAGAGCATTAGCTATTCTTCTACAGTTCTCCACGACATAATGTTGTGAACAGGGATTTTCAGCTCTGACAAATATCAAAGACCAGAAAAGAACAAAGAACAGTACAGCACTGGAAACAGGCCCTTCGGCCCTCCAAGCCTGTGCCGCTCACTGGTCCAACTAGACCACTCGTTTGTATCCCTCCATTCCCAGACTGCTCATGTGACTATCCAGGTAAGTCTTAAACGATGCCAGCGTGTCTGCCTCCACCACCCTACTTGGCAGCGCATTCCAGGCCCCCACCACCCTCTGTGTAAAAAACGTCCCTCTGATATCTGAGTTAAACCTCGCCCCTTTCACCTTGAGCCCGTGACCCCGCGTGATCATCACCTCCGATCTGGGAAAAAGCTTCCCACTGTTCACCCTATCTATACCCTTCATAATTTTGTACACCTCTATTAGGTCTCCCCTCATTCTCCGTCTTTCCAGGGAGAACAAGCCCAGTTTACCCAATCTCTCCTCATAGCTAAGACCCTCCATACCAGGCAACACCCTGGTAAACCTTCTCTGCACTCTCTCTAAAACCTCCACGTCCTTCTGATAGTCCAGCGACCAGGACTGGACGCAGTACTCCAAATGTGGCCTAACCAGCGTTCTATACAGCTGCAACATCAGACTCCAGCTTTTATACTCTATATCCTGTCTTATAAAGGCAAGCATGCCATATGCCTTCTTCACCACCTTCTCCACCTGTGTTGCCACCTTCAAGGATTTGTGGACTTGCACACCTAGGTCCCTCTGTGTTTCTATACTCTTGATGGCTCTGCCATTGATTGTATAACTCACCCCTACATTAGTTCTTCCAAATGCATCACTTCGCATTTATCTGGATTAAATTCCATCTGCCATTTCTCCGCCCAATTTTCCAGCCTATCTATATCCTGCTGTATTGTCCGACAATGTTCATCGCTATCCGCAAGTCCAGCCATCTTCGTGTCCTCCGCAAACTTGCTGATAACACCAGTTACACCTTCTTCCAAATCATTTATATACATCACAAATAGCAGAGGTCCCAGTACAGAGCCCTGCGGAACACCACTGGTCACAGACCTCCAGCCGGAAAAAGACCCTTCGATTGCTACCCTCTGTCTCCTGTGGCCAAGATGTGGAGATGCCGGCATTGGACTGGGGTAAACACAGTAAGAAGTTTAACAACACCTGGTGTTGTTAAACTTCTTCCTGTGGCCAAGCCAGTTTTCTACCCATCTAGCCACCTCTCCTTGTATCCCATGAACCTTAACCTTCTTAACCAACCTGCCATGTGGGACTTTGTCAAATGCCTTACTGAAATCCATATAGACGACATCCACGGCCCTTCCTTCATCAACCGTTTTTGTCACTTCCTCAAAAAACTCCACCAAATTTGTAAGGCATGACCTCCCTCTTACAAAACCATGCTGTCTGTCACTAATGAGATTGTTCCGTTCTAAATGCACATACATCCTGTCTCTAAGAATCCTCTCCAACAATTTCCCTACCACGGACGTCAAGCTCACTGGCCTATAATTACCCGAAATATCCCTGCTACCCTTCTTAAATAACGGTACCACATTCGCTATCCTCCAATCCTCAGGGACCTGACCTGTGTCCAATGAAGAGACAAAGATTTCCGTCAGAGGCCCAGCAATTACATCTCTGGTCTCCCTGAGCAGTCTAGGATAGATGCTATCAGGCCCTGGGGATTTGTCAGTTTTAATGTTACCTAAAAAACCTAACACTTCCTCCCTTGTAATGGAGATTCTCTCTAACGGGTCAACACCTCCCTCTGAGACACTCCCAGTCAACAAATCCCTCTCCTTTGTGAATACCGATGCAAAGTATTCATTTAGGATCTCCCCTACTCCCTTGGGTTCTAAGCATAATTCCCCTCCTTTGTCCCTGAGAAGTCCGACGTTTTCCCTGACAACTCTTTTGTTCCTAACATATGAATAAAATGCCTTAGGATTCTCCTTAATCCTGTCTGATTAAGAGAAAGGCTTCTTTGTGTTGACGAGGAGATGAGAGTTTGTCTCAAATTAGGTCTAATATAAATGAGATTACCTGACAAAAACAAGCTCACACCTTTCATTGAGTTTGTATACTTACTTAAGGTTACATATGTAAGAGGCTCGTCTATAAGTATATTTTAGGAATGAATCATGTTTTTATGTAGCTGCATTGTTTTATACTTTCTGGATGTCCCATGATTATAAAGTAGTTGTGTTCTATGTTATAAAACACTGCTCGGAGTTGTTTTTTTTTGTTTTTGAATGTATTTCTTATCAATAAAAAATTTGGTGTGGCGCGAGCAAATTTTTATTCCGAAAGTGCGGCCCAATGAAAAAAGTTTGGGAACCACTGCCTGAGGGTATCCCAAAGCACTTTACAGTCAATGAAGACATTTTATTCCATAATTACAACAGTGACTAACCTTCAAAGTTGGAGATAACAGTAAGCAGCACAAGACTATCTACTTGCCCCATGTTAAGGCCCTTAATCATGTCCAGCAAATCATTTGTTCAAGCTCAGCAATTTGTATCAGCAGGCGGAAACAGGTCAAGGCAAGAAAGTTAGACCACAGAATTAGAATTTATCAGTACGACTGGGTGCTTTTCAGAACTCGAGGCATAACGTGAAATCCAGCACTTTAACATTCATGATGATAAACTATCTGCCAAAGCTGAGTTTGCCAAGTTTAACAAAGGCAGATTCCAATAAATATTTTTCCACTGAACATTTCCATTAGATATCAGGGTTTGTAACTGTGATGAAACCAGAGATGCCTGCTGTGGGACACACAAGTTGGAGCAAAAAAAAGCGCAGTGCTGAAAGGACAGCTAGGACAGAATAATGCAGTTGGCTTCTGCTAAAGCCTCTAAATAACACAAATGGTAATTGTCTTATGTTAGCAGGGCACAAAACACACCGTTTCACAAATGTCAGTTGCGTCACCACCGGTTTGGAATTGTGCTCAAGAATGGCAGGGTGAATTACAGGCGGCATGGTGGCACAGTGGTTAGCACTGCTGCCTCACAGCTCCAGGGACCTGGGTTCGATTCCTGGCTTGGGTCACTGTCTGTGTGGAGTTTGCACATTCTCCCCGTGTCTGCGTTGGTTTCCTCCAGGTGCTCCGGTTTCCTCCCACAGTCCAAAGATGTGCAGTTTAGGTTGATTGGCCATGCTAAATTGCCCCTTAGTGTTCCAGGATGCGTGGATTAGAAGGATTAGTGGGGCAAACGTGTGTGGCTATGGGGATAGGGCCTTGGTGGGATTGTTGTCAGTGCAGACTCGATGGGCCAAATGGCCTCTTTCTGCACTGTAGGGATTCCATGATTTCTATGAATGTGCTGCTGACCCAAAATTAGTTCTGTTTTGGGCATGTGTGCCCTAGTGCTCCCTGTTCGAGAACCAGGTGCCAGAAAAGACATTTCTTGGTTCAAATGAAGCTCCAGCTGAAATATCAGCACACAGATGAGAATTTCAGTGGATTTTCCTCCACTAAATGTGATCCCCATTGCCAGACAATTGGTCACAGTATTGCAGCCAAAGGTTCTTGGTAAAGCTAACCAAAGATGTCAACGACAGTGTCAAGAAGTCTACAAACACTGATCAGTGGAAGGTGTTGTTTAACAAGGGGCAAAAGATGTGAGACAGAAACTCACTAAAGTCAAGCAAAAGCCGGAAGCCACCTTAATTGTCTCATGCCTGGAAGAATCGTGTTAAGTCTTGCTACTTGGCTTAATGTTGTTTTAGAGCAAAAGAAGTTGGAATCAAGGCTCATCCTAGCCCTCAAGATGCTGGATTTGACTGGTTCAAGAAGCTCAGGGCACTCCTCTGATGGATTCTGGGTAAAGACACTGCCCATTAAGATATCAAAACACTTGGATTACAATGCTGTGGGTATCACCCTTAGTCTGTGCTAAGGTTGCTAATCATAGAATGAATAGTTGCTGTGGCACCACAGTGCCCCTGGGCTGCAGAGGGCAACAGGCAAAGACAGCCAGGGTTTCAACATGTGAACGCGTTAGTGAGCAGCTCATCTCTCAGTTCGCATACAAAAAAATGGACATTTGGGTCAGAAATTGCCAGCTGTCTGTCCCCATAAAACTGGACTCCTTCGTCGCCAATGGAATAAAAAAAGCAGGAGGCCTGGGAGACAATGACAAAATAAGAAAACATGAAACCAAAAGGCTGGTCAACCCAGGTTGTCTCTGTTTACAGTGAGGTAACACAGGCATCTGAAGTTGCACAAGCAAAAAATTACTTTGAACTAACAGGAAGACTGAAAATTTTCATAGAATCCCTACAGTGCAGAAGGAGGCCATTCGGCCCATCATTTAAGTTTAAGTTTTTTATTTATTAATCACAAGTAAGGCTTACATTGACACTGCAATGAAGTTACTGTGAAATTCCCCTAGTAGCCACAGTCCAGCGCTTGTTCAGGTCAATGCACCTAAACCAGCACTTTTTTCAGAATGTGGGAGGAAACTGGAGCACCCGGAGGAAACCCACACAGGCACGGGAGAACGTGCAGACTCCACACAGACAGTGACCCAAGCTGGGAATCGAATCCAGGTCGTGGTGCTGTGAGGCAGCAGTGCTAATCACTGTGCTACCCTGCCGCCCCAAGTCTGCACCGACCACAATCCCATCTAGGCCCTATTCCCATAACCCCACATACTTACCCTGCTAATCCCCCTGACACGAAGGGGCAATTTACCATGGCCAATCAACCTAACCCACACATCATTGGAGTCTGGGAGGAAACTGGAGCACCCGGAGGAAACCCATGCAGACACGGGGAGAATGTGCGAACTCCACACCCACCTGTAGCTGGAATCGAACCTGGGTCCCCGGCACCGTGAGGCAGCAGTGCTAACCACTGTACCGCCTTTTAGATTGAGCTCTGTTGCTAACGTTCATTTTTTATATCCTTATATGCATGTACCCATTTTAAATTAGCAATAGTACCCATTTCTCTGCAATGCTCTTACACTTGTCTTAAATGCAGGACCTGTATCAACACGCACTGTTTCTTCCCCTCAAACATTCTATTTATTTCATCCCAATAATGGAACATGAATGATTAATCTTGGCTGTTACCGGGTGTTTTACATTCGTTAGTTTGATTGATCACTGAATTAGAAGATTGAAGCCACACAAATTACTAATCCTGTAATTTTATTGTAAATCAATATTTAGGTTTCAATTTTTCACTACCTATAATGCATTCAGCTCCCTATTACAGATAAAAAACATTATTTATTCATAAAATCTGTATTGTACATGAATACAAGCACTTAATTCTAAGGTCATTACTTCAGGATTTGCAGCAGCTATATTTTGAAGTGAAATGTGGAGCTTATTTTGGAACATTTATAAATTGGTGTCAACCACTGAAATACAGATTTGCAATAGCTTTGTGACAAACCATATATTTGGAACTGCAGCATCAAGAATGGTTTCAAGTACTTTTAATTGCAATTATTTTAGTCTCAGTGCAATTAAGAAAGGAATATGTGGAAACTTCAGAACTAGTTAAACATAATCCTAATAAAAAAGTCACATACTAGTTTCCTAAGGCGGCATGGTGGCACTGTGGTTAGTACTGCTGCCCCAGTGCCAGGGACCCAGGTTCGATTCCTAGCTTGGGTCACATGCGGAGTCTGCACGTTCTCCCAGTGTCTGTGTGGGTTTCCTCCAGGTGCTCCAGTTTTCTCCCACAGTCCGAAAGACGTACTAGTAAGGTGCATTGGCCATGTTAAATTCTCCCTCAGTGTACCCGAACAGGTGCCGGGGTGTGGCGACTCGGCAGTTTTCACAGTAACTTAATTGCAGTGTTAATGTAAGCCTACTTGTGACACTGATGGATAAACTTTAAACCATTTCTTTCAACAAAATTGCAAGTTTCCACAAATATTCACATACGAGACTAGTTGTATTTGACAATTATTTGAGGCCAAAAGTATGAGTAGGCATCTTATACATGGATCATACCCTTCCCTCAGAGGTTTCTCCTGGCTGGCTTCTTCCCTTCTACTGAATCAATGTCACCAAAGACAGTAGATCCAACTGTGTCATACCAGTATGTTCCCATCAGTCATAGCTTTCAGCTGCTGCGTCAGTACTGTGATATTTATTTGACAGCTTGCCCCCTCAAGCCTTGACTTCAATCCAAGCTCCCACTGTTGATTTAAAATTGAAGACATCTTTGCAGGATAGATAAGGAGAGGAACTTTAAAATCAGCACCAGGAGCCAGAAATGAAGACATTAAATAAACAGCCATGTGCTGAAAGAACTAAGCGCTAAGTGAAGGAACAGCGCATGGAAATTTACTGGTTGAAATGAGGAAAAAAAAACTGGAAATGCATTTTAAAGTTTATTTATTAGTGTCACAAGTATGCTTCAATTAACACTGTAATGAAGTTACTGTGAAAATCCCCTAGTCGCCACACTCCGGTGCCTGTTCGGGTACACCGAGGGAGAATTTAGCATGGCCAATGCACCTAACCAACACATCTTTCGGACTGTGGGAGGAAACGGGAGTACCCGGAGGAAACCCACACAGACACGGGAAGAACGTGCAAACTCCACACAGACAGTGACCCAAGCCGGGAATCGAACCCGGGTCCCTGGCGCTGCGAGGCAGCATTGCTAACCACTGTGCCACCGTGCAAAGCAAACAATATTTGGGCAAGAACTTTATTGGATACCAGTTTTGTAATGTTGATCCTCGTTCTTCACAAGTCAAGGAATTTGTTTGAATTAAAAACTGGAATTTTAGGAGGATCATCAGGTGTTTCCCCGTTCCCTTCCTCAATGATTTTGAATTCAGAGCATCTTCTGAGGTGGGCTGCAATTAAGACAAAAGTGAACCATTTACCCTTTACAATGGAGGGGGGTGCAGGGATGGGAGGAAGACAAACTTCCTGTGTTGGCCGCTCAATATCAACCCTATATTCAGAGCTAGCATGCCTGACTCCACTCACCGATGCTGATCCCTTCTGACGTACTGAGCCAGCAGACACGCCACATCATGAGAGAGCCCAGCAGGGTGTCAACCCAGCATTGAGACCAAATTCTAATCTCCACTCTCCAGGGTCGTGTGTGGGAATAGATCCCATTACTCAGAGGCAGGAATGCTACCATTAAGCCAAAGGTGCAGTCCTTATAATTCTATATGCCCCAACTAAAACTTGCAAACTCTTGTCCACTGTCAGTGGAAATTGTTCCAGCCATTCAGTGCACTGTAAAACTCGGCGTCTCCAAAACACCCAGCCTCTCTTTTCCTTAAATCTTAAAAAAGCTTCTCAAAACCTTTATTTTCAACCAATCTTTCAGCTATTCTGAGTTGTTCCGTCATTGGTGCCTTCAATCCCATATAAATTCTAACAATCTCTTACAAATTCTTATTCATTTCTTACTTCATTTTTTGTAAAGCACCTTGGAATGTTCTTAAATAATTGTTAGCTGACAGCTTTAACCACAAAAGGCAGGGAAAAAAAGTAAAGGCAATATTTCCCTCATTTGCATGAAGTTACCGAGCACCTCCACCTCCCTGCACACTGCCGATCTGTCCAAATAAGACCACCTCTGCAAAACAGACGATGCCTCATATAAGTTATACCTTCTTGAATAATTTACATGACATTCATATTTTTTCCTTCCTTATCTCTCCCCCCACCATTTGAAGGTATAACTTCTACAAGGCAGAGTTGTCTGCAGCCTGTGGTTATTTCATTTCAAAAGTGACCATTCATTTCTCTGTGTGATCTTGGTGAGGACTGCAGGTCTATTCTTCTGTTACTGCTATTGCCGTCAGGCCCATTCCGCACCCATTGATATCTACAGGCATGCACTTTGCTTTCGCCGTCAGTCATGTGATTAATAGAGGAAACCTTGTTGAATCTTTTTGCCTCCCGCCGTACAGGAGCACTGCGCTCAGCTGTTAGTGGTCTCATTACAGTTCAAGTTGAGATCAACTAGCACTGCACAAATCAAGGAGCAAGCCACTGACAATCCTGATCTGTGTGGCTCTGTCACACCCAGAAGTTTATTGACCCACAGAGTCTTTGTGGAAGCGATCGTCTGGTTGAATACACTTATTCAGTGATATGCTTGAAGGTGGTGGAAGACCAGTGATGTCTAAATGTTTTGTGGTCTGCAAGTTCAGGCAATCCGTCTCTCAAACTCCAGGCAACTTAATTTTGTGTGTGTTTACTTCCGGCTTGCTGGTTTGTCCAGCTTATATTTCATGGAATTGGAGATTTAGAAAAGACCGTTCTTGGTTGATGGACAAATCCTAAATCAGAATGGGAAGAATTTTGGGATGTGCAAACTCATGGAAAATATTTATATGTTGCAGCCAGTAAGGCACCTTGGTGTTTACTAAAACAGCCCATTTGAACCAAAAAAATGGACACTTTTGGTTGATTTTGTTTAAAAAAGGGGTTGGAATTTGGCATAAATTGGCAAATGGGGTAATGCGTTTTTTTTTATAGTTGCCATTAACAAAATTGTGCTCAGTAATCACATATTTCAAAGTCACGTGTGTCTATGAATTTGTCGAAGAAAATGGGCACTCACCAGTTTTGGCTGGGAGAAATCTTGAGGGTCAAATTTACCTCAGTGCATGGGGAACCATGTTTCAATAATGTGTATATTTGGGATTTTAAAAAAGTTCAATATTGCACTATTGTTCTGTCCCTGTCTTTTGTGGTTAATGCTGTCAGCTAACAATACTTTAAAAACACATATTGTCAGTAGATTTTACTGGAAACTTATTTATTTACAAATCTCCTCTTGGGCTGTCATATAGAGTAATGCAAGTCTTTGATTTTACAACCTGTTGCTTCATGAACAATATAAATGGCACCAATAACTTGTATTTAAAACCACTATCTTTTGACAGTATTTTGAGTTTCTATATTTCTCTGTAAACCTGGATCAAATCACAAAGTGGGTTGTGTGGCATGTTGCTATTCACATTCAAAAGTGTTGGGGGTTCAGAATTTTTAACTGTCACAGCATTCAAAACTACTTTAAACTGATGGATGCTAATTAAGCTTCAGGGGCATTCCAGGAATCCCTGTTGGTAAAAAATAAAGCTCTCCACTCAAAAAATTCCAAGAAAAGCCTAAACTTGTCATCTGGTTCAATAACTCAATGGATAAACTCACTGAGAATGGGGGAAGAAAACCCATTTTTTTAAAAAAATACTTGGTCCAAAAGGAAAATAAATATTCAAAGTTAATTTTTGGCTCCTATGATGGATTAAGCAATAAAATTCCCCATTCAATCAAAAATGGGAAAATGTCTCTTCTCCATAAATAAATAAAACCCACAGGGTGCCAGTTTTGCCCAATGTTACCATACGCACCTTGGAGCCGAACGTTATGTTTTTAAGCCCCTCTCCAGCTCTTATCAATACTGCAAAGCAATACTAGATGGTGTGCTACATTGCCGAAAGTATCGTAGAATAGAATCCCCACAGTACAGAAGGAGGCCATTTGGCTCATCGAGTCTGCACCGACCACATCACACCCCAGCCCTACTCTCGCCACCCCACACAATCACCCCGCTAATCCCCCTGACACTAAGGTCAATTTAGCATGGCCAATCGACCTATCATCTTTTGGAGGAGAAATTAAACTTAGACCTAGACTGCTTGTTCAGGTGAATGTAAAAGATCCCACGGCATGAGTTGAACAGAGAAATTCTCCTGGGGTTCCAGTCATTATTCATCACTTAACCAACACATGCATTTTTGATTATAAAGTATTTCCAGCCCTTGAGCCAAAGTAAAATTATGAAATTAAAAATACAACAACAGGATTGAAGGAGAGAGAGAAAACATGGATGTTTTGTTTTTAATAAAAAATTGTACTCAAAATGTTTATTTTAGTCCTTTTGGGATAGTGCTACACAAATAAAGGCACTCGAACATGAGTGTTCATTCGTGCATCACCATGTATGAGCTCATAATTTACGAAAGTATGCTGCCTAGAAATGGCAACTTCTCCTGGCAATCTCAGGAACATAGAAACTGAAGTAAGCCACTCAACGCTTCCTGGCTTTCAGTTCAATCATGATTGTGTTAATTCCACTCACTTGCCTTAGATCAAGATCTCTTGATACCCTGATCCAATAAAACTCTATCTACTATAATCTTCTAGTTTTGCAGTATCTACAGCTTTTAGGAGGAAGAGAATTCCAGACTTCTACATAACAAATGCTACCTGATTTCCCTCCTAAATGGCCTAGCTCTAATTTTAAGGCGCTTCATTCACGACAAGAAGAAATCGTTTCTCTGGATCTACCCTGTTGAACATCTTGACCAAATCATTCAATCTTCTGTCCTTAGCGGAATACAAGACAAGTTTATACAACCTGCACTCATAATTTAAACCTCTTTGGTATTAGTATTATCATCATCATCAAGGGATGAACATCTTTTTGAATCAAAAGTAAGCGAGGTAAACGGCCAGATATATATTTTTAAATTGTTAACAAAAAGGGTTAATACAGAAATTGTTTGGAATGCTAACACGTATTAATTTTAAGAAAATGCAGCAACTTGGAAAATTTACCTGCAGCTAAAATTATGCCTTAATTTTGAAACATTGCAAGTGAAGTACTTCAATTTGAAGACTTAATTTTCCTCCATGTATTATTTTTAAACCACACTGTTTACATTAGTACACAGAAATTAAGGACTGTATGAAAAAAATTAAGACACAGAAATATGTTGCAACCCATGAGAAGTTACTCCTCTAATATAACAAATGAGGCCATTCGTTAGTGAGAACAATCAAACATTGATCATCTGCCGTGCATAGTTACTACACCTGTAAAAAACAAAGGTACTCGTGAATGTAATTTTCTTACCACATTTGGTCGTTTGACCAGGCTCTCAAGTTTCGTATGACTGAATTCCAGGCTTATGACATTATAGAGCTTATCTCTTTCCACCTCTGGTGTTTCGTAGTATTTCACCCATTGTGACATGCTCATCTCAATCCCTTTCTGTGTACTAACATCCATGACATCCACAATACGACGACTCCCTGAATCACAAAAAGCAAAACAATTCTTATCAGCTTCAATTTAGTGTCTGATTTTTGTACACCCATTTATGCTATCGTCTTCATGGAACCAAAAATCTAACAGAATTAAAGAACAAAGAACAATACAGCACGGAACAGGCACTTTAGCTCACCAAGCCTGCGCCGATATAGTATAAACGTATCACACAGTAATACAAACAATAACAGATGCTATTTTTGTGAAGCATATTGAAATTCATAATGAGTCGGGATGTTCACATCCATTCATTCACTTCTAATCATACTTTCTTTTTAACCTGGCCCCTTAATTAAGGAAAAACACAAAATGGTTTCCATAAGGGATTAAATGAAGTATCTTACTCTCTTCAGATGTTGTTGAAATGACTGGCCAATGATCCAAAAGTATCAGTCAGTCATTCTCAGGGACCTTGTCCAAGTGGCAATTTACAAGTCTTGACAGGGGGGGGGGGGGGGGGGGGGTGTGTGTGTGTGTGTGTGTGTGTGTGCGCATCAGAGCCATCTCCAATCTAGCCTTCATCCAACATCGACACAAGAGATTACAAGACAGGAATCAAAGATAGAAGCCCTCGCTGACTTTAGCCTCTCTAATCCCAACCTTGTTTGAGACCAACAAAGGAGATCAAATTCAGAACATTCTTACACAACGAGCCGTCAAGTGAACTGGGTCTTGATTCAAAACCAAGAAAGCAGTGTCTGCTCTTACTTCCAAAGTTGTGCAAATTGTTAAGCACTTCTTATAAACTGAGTTAAAGTACTGCAGAAAGAACAGTGTGCCTTTGAGTATGACACCATCAGTTTGCTTTGTGCGATCAGCAACTGAAAGCAGAAGGTAACTTGCAATATGCACAACAAAACTGTTCTTTTTAAGTGAGATTGCAAAACTAAAAGCAGCAGCTACTGCAAAATACTGAATACTTGGACCAATGTAATGATTTATTTTTCCTGAGCAATTTTTACATTGGCTTATGGGTCAGCGAACTCAGTGTCTTTATTCATTATCTCCTATAAATATGCATACATCTCAGTAAATAGTAAGTTAGTGATCCATGCAGAGTTATTTGCTGATCTAAACAAGGTCTTTTCTCTAATCAGGTCAAATCTCACCTTTTATGACTAGTTTCTGACAATTTCATTTCTGAGGATGCGATAATAGCATTATTATTGGAAATGACTTCCCATTGAGCCATATTTTCTGTGTTGCTACTTGTAATAATGATTCAGATGGGGGAGTGGGAAACAATATTCTGAGAATGTTGCATATTCGTTGTCTGGGTTCAGCAGTTAAAGAAAATGCTTAACTTGAAAATGCCAAATCTTAGGGAAAAACTGATGTCCACAGGGAGGTAGAGTGTAACTACCATACCAAACACAATCAAACGTTAAAAATTGGCCAATTTACAAACTCCAGTTGCAATCATTCTTCTCAGCTCCATAATTATCCATTTGAAGACAGAATTTTAGAAATAAGGCTTTCCTTGTCGCTGCTAAAGTTGCAGAAGCAGTCATTTAACTTGTTTTTTTTACCCTCACTGGACTGCACCTATGACCTTGGTTTTACAGGAGTGAGTAGTTCTGCCCAGAGTCAATGCAATGCACCCAATTAAGCAGCCTGAGGTTTTCTGTGTGCAATTACTGATTAACAAATAACTGCTCCCATGACTGGGCGGCACGGTAGCACAGTGGTTAGCACTGCTGCTTCACAGCTCCAGGGACCTGGGTTCGATTCCCGGCTCGGGTCACTGTCTGTGTGGAGTTTGCACATTCTCCTCGTGTCTGCGTGGGTTTCCTCCGGGTGCTCCGGTTTCCTCCCACAGTCCAAAGATGTGCGGGTTAGGTTGATTGGCCGTGCTAAAAAAATTGCCCCTTAGTGTCCTGAGATGGGTAGGTTAGAGGGATTAGCGGGTAAATATGTAGGGATATGGGGGTAGGGCCTGGGTGGGATTGTGGTCGGTGTAGACTCGATGGGCCGAATGGCCTCTTTCTGTACTGTAGGGATTCTATGATTTCTTCTATGATGACTACTGCGAATTGTGGGGGTAAAATAAAAAGAAAAAAATGGAAATGCTCAGCCTGCAGAGGAAAAATTAATTATCGCTTATGGTGTGAATCCTTTGTCAGGATGTTGACTATTCTGCTGTATGTTGACTATTCTGCTGTATGTTTTCGGCATTTCAATCCTTCATCTGCAGGTTTTTGCTTTTTATTCATTACTACAAATAACTCTTGAATTCATTATGGCATTATGGTGTATTATGAAACAGACATTTGCTACAGTTCAATAAAGGCTCTTGGAAAAGCCACTTTGTTGTTTGCACTGCCTATTAAACATGGACATGGAGGGGTAGGCAGGAAAATATATAGAAAGGCAAGTGTGAATGTAAAATGTACAGTGATAGACAAAGATATATCCACAGACAAGGCAGAGACAGCTAGGTAGCAAGATAGAAACAGCCAGACCACTTTCTAAAGATAATAAAAAATGTAATCCTTATATTCAGGCTTTGGAAATCATATCAGACAGAAAACAGCTTTCTGTTTTGGAGACTATTTTCCTGGGCAGCTGCATTGGAATGAAGCATTTGCTATAATAAACATGGAGATGATTTTTTGCTTACTTTGTGGGGCTGTAGTCGTAGAATCATACAGCGCAGAAGAGGCCCTTCGGCCCATCGAATCTGCACCAACACATTAGAAACACCTGAGCTCCCACCTATCTGCCATCCCATCTGCCAGCACTTGGTCCATAGCCCTGAATGTTATGACGTACCGAGTGCTCATCCAGGTACTTTTTAAAGGATGTGAGGCATCCCACCTCTACCACCCTCCCAGGCAGTGCATTCCAGGCCATCACCACTCTCTGGGTAAAAAAGTTTTTCCTCAAATCCCCCCTAAACCTCCTTCAACTAAGGAGAACAGCTGCTCCTTATCCACTCTGTCCACATCTCTCAAACTTATACACCTCGATCAGGTCACCTCTCAGTCTTCTCTGCTCCAACGAAAAGAACCCAAGCCTACCCAACCTCTCTTTATAACTTAAATGTTCCATCCCAGGCAGCATCCTGGTGAATCTCCTCTGCACCCCCTCCAGTGCAATTACATCATTCCTATAATGTGGCGACCAGAACTGCACACAGTTCTGTGTCATTTATTTTGGAATTAATTAAATTTCTAGGTGGAGAACAGAGGGCTAATTGCATCCATTGTACTTAAAGCAGGTATTTAAAAATCACACAAGATAACATTACTGCAGTTGAAGAACAGGTAGAATAGCTGGGCCTGTTCACCAGTGATGGTCAGTAAGTCACTAATCTACCAGTTACGGACTACAGCAAGGGGAAACCCCAATTTTATGCTGGCATTCTGTTTACGCTAATTCAGTTTTCACTTACTCGAGAGCTCACTTAATGCAGTTCCCTTATTGTAATCAGGGTTCAAGTTCTAAACTTTGTTTTAAAATGGATGCTGATCACTGTGGCATTCAGTGCACGCTCTAAGCTCGTGACTGCAGGTGAAAAAGCAGAAGCATTGTAGTTTTAAAGTTGGCCACAAGAGGTCAATGATCAACTGGAAATTTGCTCTCTTTCATAGATCAACTTCAAGGTTACAGCAAAACTAAACTGCAAAAAAAACACCAAATGTTCTTTCAAATCAAAATATCAGACTTATAGAATATACTTTTAATTAGGTTATACCTATTCAATTTTCATTATAATTCTCAAATGCTATTTTCTCTTCTCAAACAACTAAGAAATAAATAGGTGACAGATGTATGCCCTGACGTGGTGTATTTTGGCACGGATAACGTTAAATTTGAATAGTAAAAGGAAAGC
Organism: Mustelus asterias; assembly: GCF_964213995.1. Classification (NCBI taxonomy): domain Eukaryota; kingdom Metazoa; phylum Chordata; class Chondrichthyes; order Carcharhiniformes; family Triakidae; genus Mustelus; species Mustelus asterias. The sequence goes on from NC_135813.1 coordinate 107,685,172, forward strand.
ATATTCTAATGTTGGTATAACAAGTGTGTGCTTTCTCACAGGTCTGGACTTACTCCAAAGCTGCTGTTCCATGTGCAATCAGATACAACTGCCCCATGGCCCCATCACAGGTCTTGTGCCACTGGCAATAACTACAAGTTGCAGCTTCATGGTACCTAGTCCCTACAATGGCCAGCATTAAAGCAATTCCAAAACAGTGAGGCAAGAATAAATATTTCCAGTTCCACGAGTGTACAAATTCTCTGAACGAGCATAAAGACAGGACACAAACAGCAGTCCGTATACGGAATCAAATGCATGCAACAAAAGCGCCTCCAAGAAATATTACTGCTTCAGCAAAACGAAGGCACAAATCATGGCATGTCTGAAAAAAATGGAGGACTCTTCCTTCTATTATAATGCCTATTTTGGAAGAAGTGCAGCTGTTTAAAACTTCTTAAGAATGAAGATGCAATAGTTCAGGAGCTCTGGCACCTACCCAATAAACACCACACACAACTTAGGCTAGAAATCAATGATAAAGGGACCCTTGGTAAAAAAAAGGATTGCAAATAATTCGCCATGGATTAGATAGCCTGGGTCAAAACAATTTAACTTACACTGAACTTCTATTTTACTTTCTTAAAAAATGAAACGTTGCTTGAAGATGTTGACTGGTAGGCTATGGTTTCACTTGCCTGGCTATCATCCAGCACCTTATCTAAATGACAATTAGTCATGTGTGATCCTGGACAATGAGACGGAGTGCAGGAAACAGATATAGGTGGTGACTCCCCCCCAAAAATTCTAAGTGCTGAATTGGCGGGACAAATGGTGTAATTCACGATTGTTTTTTCAGTGGGAGTTCAGAATCGAATCTCCCACACTCTGTGCAATGCAGAGATCACAATCGTGAATATCATTAAATTCTTGGGGGGGGGGGGGGGGGAGGTCTATTCACGCCAGAGTCTGACAGTTCCAGAACGCTGCGCATGCGCAGTGGCCCCAAACTGTCAGACTCCCATTTGCTGGCCAGCTCGATCACTGGCCAGCCCGAGGCCTCGCAGTGCTGCCCTTCCAACCCCCCACCCCCCCAAAATGGCCCGATCATGGCCCCATGAGCAATCCCGGGCCAACCCCAACCCCCCCCCCGCCACCCACCCAAACCGAGCGTCCTGATCTCCAGCAACCCCCCCAGCGGTAATGCCCCCCCCCCCCCCCCCCCCGCCCACTGGTTTCCAACATGGTCTCAACTGCACCTGCTCTCCGGCGGTGGGAGACACACGTGTCAGGAACGCATGCGCAAATCCCGAAAAATGGCCGACACACACATCCCCAGCCCGATGCACAAAAAAATTAGCACGTCGCGATGGGAGGTGCCCATAGAATCTGGTGAAATGGTGCGAAGACAGTAATCCCTCCCTCAATGTCATCAACTTCAGGAAACATAGTGGAGGACATGTCGCTGTCTACATGAATGGGGACAAAATGGAAATCATAGAATCCCTGGTCAAGAACTTCAAGTTTCCAGGTGTCCAGATCTGAACCAGCACTGAATACAGTACTCCAGATGTGGTCTCGCCAGTAGCCTGTAAAACTGAAGCATTACCTCCCTCCTCTTGTAGTCAATTCCCCTCTCAATAAATGATAACATTCTATTAGCTTTGCTAGATGTTTGCTGCACCTACATACTAACCTTTTGTGATTCATGTACTAGGACACCCAGATCCCTCTACATCACAGAACTCTGTAATCTCTCACTATTTAGATAGAACATAGAACATAGAACATTACAGCGCAGAACAGGCCCTTCGGCCCACGATGTTGCACCGACCAGTTAAAAAAAAAACTGTGACCCTCCAACCTAAACCAATTTCTTTTCGTCCATGAACCTATCTACGGATCTCTTAAACGCCCCCAAACTAGGCGCATTTACAACTGATGCTGGCAGGGCATTCCAATCCCTCACCACCCTCTGGGTAAAGAACCTACCCCTGACATCGGTTCTATAACTACCCCCCCTCAATTTAAAGCCATGCCCCCTCGTGCTGGATATCTCCATCAGAGGAAAAAGGCTATCACTATCCACCCTATCTAAACCTCTAATCATCTTATATGTTTCAATAAGATCCCCTCTTAGCCGCCGCCTTTCCAGCGAAAACAATCCCAAATCCCTCAGCCTCTCCTCATAGGATCTCCCCTCCATACCAGGCAACATCCTGGTAAACCTCCTCTGCACCCTCTCCAAAGCCTCCACATCCTTCCTGTAATGTGGGGACCAGAACTGCACACAGTACTCCAAGTGCGGCCGCACCAGAGTTGTGTACAGTTGCAGCATAACGCTACGACTCCTAAATTCAATCCCCCTACCAATAAACGCCAAGACACCATATGCCTTCTTAACAACCTTATCTACTTGATTCCCAACTTTCAGGGATCTATGCACACATACACCTAGATCCCTCTGCTCCTCCACACTATTCAAAGTCCTCCCGTTAGCCCTATACTCAACACATCTGTTATTCCTACCAAAGTGAATTACCTCACACTTCTCAGCATTAAACTCCATCCGCCACCTCTCGGCCCAACTTTGCAACCTGTCTAAGTCTTCCTGCAAACTACGACACCCTTCCTCACTGTCTACCACACCACCGACTTTGGTGTCATCAGCAAATTTGCTAATCCACCCAACTATACCCTCATCCAGATCATTAATAAATATTACAAACAGCAGTGGCCCCAAAACAGATCCCTGAGGTACACCACTTGTAACCGCACTCCATGATGAATATTTACTATCAACCACCACCCTCTGTTTCCTATCCGCTAGCCAATTCCTGATCCAATTTCCTAGATCACCCCCAATCCCATACATCTGCATTTTCTGCAGAAGCCTACCATGGTGAACCTTATCAAACGCCTTACTAAAATCCATATATACCACGTCCACTGCCTTGCCCCCATCCACCTCCTTGGTCACTTTCTCAAAAAACTCAATAAGGTTAGTAAGGCACGACCTACCTGCCACAAAACCATGCTGACTATCACCTATCAATTCATTACTCTCCAAATAACTATAAATCCTATCCCTTATAATTTTTTCCAACATCTTGCCGACAACAGAAGTGAGACTCACCGGTCTATAATTCCCGGGGAAGTCTCTGTTCCCCTTCTTAAACAATGGGACAACATTCGCTAACCTCCAATCTTCTGGTACTATACCAGAGGCCAACGACGACCTGAAGATCAGAGCCAGAGGCTCTGCATGCCTTTGTTGATTCATCCTGCCAAAATGGAAAACTTCACATTTTTCCACATTACACTCCATCTTCCAGATCTTTGCCTGCTCATCTAAACTATCCATATCCTTTTGTAGCCCCCTTGCGTCCTCTTCACAATTTATTTTTTTACCCATCTTTGTGTCATCAACATATTTAGTGACCACACCACTGCCCCCTTCATCCAAATCATTTATTTAGAGTTGAGATCCTAGTACTGATCCTTGTTGGGCCGAAGGGCTCGTTTCCATGCTGTAAAATGGTGTGATTCATGATTATTTTTTATGACTCTATCCACTGGAGTTTAGAAGAGTAACAGACAACATGATTGAAACATACAAGATCCTGTGGAGTCCTGGCAAGGTGGAAATGGAAAGGATGTTTCCTCTTGTGGGAAAATCTAGAACCAGGCATTACTGTTTAAAAAAAAAGGGTATGTCCATTTAGGGTGTCTCCCATTTAAGACAGAGGGAAAGAAAATTTCTTCCAGAGGGTTGAGACACTTTGGAATTCTCTTCCTCAAAAGGTGGTTGGAGCAGAGAGTCTTTGAATATCTTTAAGGCAGAAGTAGATAGATTCTTGATAAGCAAGCGGGTGAAAGGTTATTGTTTAAAAGTTTATTTATTAGCGTCACATGTAGACTTACATTAACACTGCAATGAAGTTACTGTGAAAATCCCTGAGTCGCCACACTCCGGCGCCTGTTTGGGTACACCGAGGGAGAATTTAACAATGTACGTCTTTCAGACTGTGGGAGGAAACCGGCGCACCCGGAGGAAAGCCACGCAGACACGTGGAGAACGTGCAGACTCGGCACAGGCAGTGACCCAAGCCGGGAATCTAACCTGGGTCCTTGGCGCTGGGAGGCAGCAGCACTAACCACTATTGGGGGTGGGCAGGAATGTGAAGTTGAAGTTAAAATTAGATCAGCCATGATCTTATTGAATGGAGGAGCAGGTTTGAGGGATCTCCTCCTGATTCATATGATCGTATGTATGCCAACATTTACTGGAATTTGGAAGAATGAGAGGTGATCTTATTGAACCATAAGATTTTGTGGGACAGGGTAGGTGCTAAGAGAATGTATCACTACCGAGAAGTCAAGAACTAGGTACCCAGTTTAAAATCTAGGGTGTCTCCCATTTAAGACAGATGAGAAAGGAAATTAGAGATAGTATCAGATTCAAGGAAGAAGCATACAAATTGGCGAGAAAAGGCTGTAGGCCTGAGGATTGGGCGCAGTTTAAAATTCAGCAAAGGATTAAGGAGGGAAAAATAGAATACAAAAGTAAGCTCGCGGGGAACATAAAAACTGACTGTAAAAGTTTCTATAGGTTTCTAAAGAGAAAAAGATTGACAAAAACAAATGTAGGCCCTTCATCAGAAACTGGAGAATTCATAACGGGGAATAAAGGAATGGCTGAGGAATTAAATTTGCACTTTGCTTCAATCTCCACGAAAGAAGACATGAATAATGTACCAGAAGTGCTGAGAGAAACATGTTTTAGTGAGGAGCTGAAGGAAATCAGCATTAGTAGAGAAATGGTTTTAGGGAAATTGATGGAATTCAAGGCGGATAAATCCCCAGGGCCTGATAATGTTCATCCCAGTAAGGAAGTGGCCCTGGAAAATATAAATCCATTGGTAGTTATTTTCCAAAAATCTTTGGACTCTGGAATAGTTCCTACAGATTGGAAGGTAGCCAATATAAGCCTGCTATTCAAAAAGGGAAGTAGCGAGAAAACAGGGAACGATAGGCCAGTGAGCTTAACATTGATATTGGGGAAGTTCCTGAAGTCTATTATCAATGATCAGCCATGATCAAAATGGATGGCGGAGCAGGCTTGAAGGGCCGAATGGCCTACTCTTGCTTCTAGTTTCTATGAATTTCATCTGTCAGAGGATCAGTAGTCTTTATATGATAGAATCCCTACAGTACAGAAAGAGGCCATTCGGCCCATCGCGTCTGCACCGACCACAATCCCACCCAGGCCCTACCCCCATATCCCTACATATTTTACCCACTAATCCCTCTAACCTACGCATCTCAGGGGCAATTTTAGCATGGCCAATCGACCTAAGCCGCACATCTTTGGACTGTGGGAGGAAACCGGAGCACCCGGAGGAAACCCACACAGACACGAGGAGAATGTGCAAACTCCACACAGACAGTGACCTAAGCCGGGAATCGAACCCAGGTCCCTGGAGCTGTGAAGCAGCAGTGCTAACCACTGTGCTACCGTGCCGCCTAGTCTTTGGGATTATCTTCCCTAGGGAGTAGTAGAGACCAAGTCAATGAATATAAACAAGGCTGAGACAAGGGAATCAAAAGTTATGAACAACGGGAGGGAAAGTGGAGTTAAGGCCACAATCAGATCAACCATAAGTACTGGCACAGTCTTGGTGGACCAAATGGCCAAACCACTCGTTTCTTATGATTTTATGAAGACTGAGCCTGAACATCAGTAGAAACTGAGGCCCAAAACTAAGTTATAGAACATAGAACATTACAGCACATTACAGGCCCTTCGGCCCTCGATGTTGCACCGACCTGTGAAACCAATCTAAAGCCCCTCTAATCTACACTATTCCAATATCATCCATATGTTTATCCAATGACCATTTAAATGTCCTTAATGTTGGCGAGTCCACTACTGCTGCAGGCAGGGCATTCCACGCCCTTACTACTCTCTGAGTAAAGAACCTACCTCTGACATCTGTCCTATATCTATCACCCCTCAATTTAAAGCTATGTCCCCTCGTGCTAGCTATCACCATCTGAGGAAAAAGGCTCTCACTGTCCACCCTATCTAATCCACTGATCATCTTGAATGCCTCTATTAAGTCACCTCTTAACCTTCTCTCTACGAAAACAACCTCAAGTCCCTCAGCCTTTCCTCATAAGACCTTCCCACCATACCAGGCAACATCCTGGTAAATCTCCTCTGCACCCTTTCCAATGCTTCCACATCCTTCCTATAATGCGGCGACCAGAACTGTACGCAATACTCCAAATGCAGCCGCACCAGAGTTTTGTACAGCTGCAACATGACCTCATGGCTCCGAAACTCAGTCCCTCTACCAATAAAAGCTAACACTCCGTACGCCTTCTTAACAACCCTATCAACCTGGGTGCCAACTTTCAGGGATCTATGCACATGGACACCGAGATCTCCATGCTCATCCACACTACCAAGTATCTTACCATTAGCCCAGTACTCTGTAATCCTGTTATTCCTGACGAAAAATATTCATTAAGCGCCTCTCCTATCTCTTCGGACTCCACGCACAACTTCCCACTACTGTCCTTGACTGGTCCTAATCTTACCCTAGTCATTCTTTTATTCCTGACATACCTATAGAAAGCTTTAGGGTTTTCCTTATTGCCAAGGGTGTGGTACATTAAGCTGCTAAACCACTCAATTGTTTCAATGCCCAATACAAGGCTAAATCCCATAAAAAGAAATATGTTAATCCACTTAATTAATCTAAGTTTGTCCATGTATTTTTAAAACAATCAAATCTACACACCTTGAACAGAAAACTTTTTCAATACATTTTAAAATAACTTTTTCTGCATTATATGCAGTTCCATTGTTGAGTGAATAGGTTCTCAAAAGCTTCCATAATTTATACTTTGAACAAGTTTTGAACATTACACACAATAATTCCTCTTACTCCTTTTGCACAGTTCTTGAAATTAATTTAATCATTGCTTTGTTTCTCTACAACAGTCTTTAGTCTTCAACTAAAGAACAAAGATTTTTAACCTGCTATTTTTTGCCTTCTCTCCTGTATGTCCAAAACACTTACACAGATTACTTCATGATTCACTCAACTTCTATCGTTTACCTCTTTCAAAGTCTATAGTATGCAAATATTCTGTGGACTGGGATCGACACGGTGGCACAGTGGTTAGCACTGCCGCCTCACAGCACCGGAGACCCGGGTTCAATTCCCAGCCTCGGTCACTGTCTGTGCGGAGTCTGTACATTCTCTGTGGTTTCCTCCGTGTGTTCCGGTTTCCTCCCACAGTCCAAAGGTGTGCGGGTTAGGGAATTGGTCATGCTAAATTGTCTGTCAGTGTCAGGGGGACTAGCAGGGTAAATATGTGGGGTTACAGGGGTAGAGCCTGGGTGGGATCTTCGTCAGTGCAGGCTCGATGGGCCAAATGGCTTCCTTCTGCACTGTAGGGTTTCTATGATCCTGAACAAACTTTGAACTTTACACCGACCAAAGGTCAGACGTTTTTTCTGCTTGCTTATGGAGCAAGGTATTTCCAGAGCCATTAGAACATCTCAGAGCCTCTACAACACGCAAAGTCAACAGCCTTAAACGGAATTTAGAGCATATGAGATGAAGAAAAACGGAAGCTGAGCTGGAGGGTAGTCAGAGCTGTGGAACAACCATTTGCCTTCAGATAAGTGTGCTCAAAGATAGTCTGGTCAGGCCTAACAGCAGCTGATGATGACAAAGAATGATCCTGTTGGAAACCTATCAGATCGCTGCTGGAAGGATCTGGGTTGAGGCATGTGGGTGACAGAAGAGGAAGAGAATCACCAAAACCAGGCTGATGTTTTAATTCAAAGACAACTATTTTGTGTTGCTTAAATCCCATTGGAACAAACATTGTGGATCACAGCAACGAATGTCACCATGACCCTTAGCCATCTGCATGACACCAGGCAACCCTTCAATTTGAACAAAGAACAGTACAGCACAGGAAACAGGCCCTTCGGCCCTCCAAGCCTGTGCCGCTCCATGGTCCAACTAGACCAATCGTTTGTATCCCTCCATTCCCAGGCTGCTCATGTGACTATCCAGGTAAGTCTTAAACGATGTCAGCGTGCCTGCCTCCACCACCCTACTTGGCAGCGCATTCCAGGCCCCCACCACCCTCTGTGTAAAAAACGTCCCTCTGATATCGGAGTTATACTTCGCCCCTCTCACCTTGAGCCCGTGACCCCTCGTGATCGTCACCTCCGACCTGGGAAAAAGCTTCCCACTGTTCACCCTATCTATACCCTTCATAATCTTGTATACCTCTATTAGATCTCCCCTCATTCTCCGTCTTTCCAAGGAGAACAACCCCAGTCTACCCAATCTCTCCTCATAGCTAAGACCCTCCATACCAGGCAACATCCTGGTAAACCTTCTCTGCACTCTCCCTAACGCCTCCACGTCCTTCTGGTAGTGCGGCGACCAGAACTGGACGCAGTACTCCAAATGTGGCCTAACCAGCGTTCTATACAGCCGCATCATCAGACTCCAGCTTTTATACTCTATACCCCGTCCTATAAAGGCAAGCATACCATATGCCTTCTTCACCACCTTCTCCACCTGTGTTGCCACCTTCAAGGATTTGTGGACTTGCACACCTAGGTCCCTCTGTGTTTCTATACTCCTGATGACTCTGCCATTTATTGTATAACTCCTCCCTACATTATTTCTTCCAAAATGCATCACTTCGCATTTATCCGGATTAAACTCCATCTGCCACCTCTCCGCCCAATTTTCCAGCCTATCTATATCCTGCTGTATTGCCCGACAATGCTCTTCGCTATCCGCAATTCCAGCCATCTTCGTGTCATCCGCAAACTTGCTGATTACACCAGTTACACCTTCCTCCAAATCATTTATATATATCACAAATAGCAGAGGTCCCAGTACAGAGCCCTGTGGAACACCACTGGTCACAGACCTCCAGCCGGAAAAAGACCCTTCGACCACTACCCTCTGTCTCCTGTGGCCAAGCCAGTTCTCCACCCATCTAGCCACTTCTCCTTGTATCCCATGAGCCTTAACCTTCTTAACCAACCTGCCATGTGGGACTTTGTCAAATGCCTTGTAATTGGTTCCCATTAAGCACGAGACCCACATTAAATGGTCACATTTCCCACAGACCATATTGGGCAGCACGGTGGTACAGTGTTTAGCACGGCTGCCTCACAGCACCAGGAATCCGGGTTCAATTCCGGCCTCGGGTCACTGTCTGTGTGGAGTTCGCACATTCTCCCTGTGTCTGTGTGGGTTTCCTCCGGGTGCTCCAGTTTCCTCCCACAGTCCAAAGATGTGCAGGTTAGGTTGATTGGCCATGCTAAATTGACCCTAGTGTCAGGGAGATTAGCAGGGTAAATATGTGGGGTTGCGGGAATAGGATCTGGGTGGGATTGTGGTCAGTGCAGACTCAATGGGCTGAATGGCCTTCTTCTGCACTGTAGGAATTCTATGTTCTAACATACAAAAATGCATCATTAAAAGTAAAGAAAAATGGAAGAGCCTCAAATACGTTTAAAATTTTCAGATTACATTAACTTGCTTCTGCAGGACAAGTAAAAAGTACTTCCTGGATGACTCTGCATTGCTTATTGAGGCTAATTCTTCACTATGAAGAAATTTAAGTGTAAAAATTTAGCCATTTGAATCTCTGCCAAATGCATGGAAACATATATTAAAGACACTCCATAGATAATTCACAAAATAAATGCAAAATCTAAATACAAAATTTCATTACAGCTAGGATATCTGATCCAAGGAAAGGTTAGCTGTTCTGTGCTAATCTGGAAACCTGGTCCACAGAAATTGTTACTGCTTTCAATAGTGTGGATTTAACATGAAACAACTGTCAACACTAAAATTCTAGAAGTCACATTTTTCTCAGCTTGCCGTTAGCAAAAAATGTATAAATGTGCATAAAGCAGGGAATCAGCACTACACTGAATAATATACAGCTCCAGGTCAGCAAATGTTTCCTATGATGTTGGATAAGGAGACACTTCCCTGTTTAAACTAGCTCTATCTCTGGGTGGAGAGATAAATGTATGTGAAGAATGCTTTATTAGCCGTGGGAACTCTAAATGCATTAACTTGAAAAGCAAATCTTCAGAAAATATTTCTCAGCAGGGTCCAGAGGACAGGGAGAGGAAGTGAAAGCATGAGAAATTTGAACACGAGTTTATTCAAAGGAAATATTTGTTGTTTTGGTCCTGTATTCATTATAGGTCACAGTTCCACAGCTTAAGCCCATCCTGTCTTCATACAATATTCAAATATACAAGGATGCCTCGCCATTAACCAAGTTGCAAAGTCAAGCTAATTTTTCCTGGTCTAATGAAAATACAACAGCAACTTACATTAATCTAAGTGCTTTAACAGAATAAAGCATGCAAGATGCTTCACAGATGCATTATAAAATACAACATTGAGCCATATAAGGAGATATCAGAGCAGACAGTGAAAAGCTTAGTCGAAGAAGTAGGTTTTACTTGAAAAGGGAAAACTAAGTGAGAGGCAGGAAACTTTAGGGAGAATTTCAGAGTTTAGGAGGAAACTGATGAGAATTTACACACAACATTCTGTATTTAGCCAACAAAGTACTACACAATCTAAGGATTAGAGGGGAGGGGTGTCAGCAGTTGCAACGAGACAAGAATATGTATCTAGACACAGACGGGGGAAGAGCGGTAGATGTAGTTTATATGGATTTCAGCAAGGCGTTTGATAAGGTGCCCCATGCAAGGCTCATTGAGAAAGTGAAGGGGCATGGGATACAAGGGGACATTGCCTTGTGGATTCAGAATTGGCTTGCCCACAGAAGGCAAAGAGTGGTTGTAGATGGGTCTTTTTCAGCATGGAGGTCGGTCACCAGTGGAGTGCCCCAGGGATCTGTTCTGGGACCCTTGCTCTTTGTGACTTTTATAAATGACCTGGATGAGGAAGTGGAAGGATGGGTTGGCAAGTTTGCTGATGACACAATGGTTGGTGGTGTTGTGGATAGTGTAAAGGGATGTCAGCAGTTGCAATGAGACATGGATAAGATGTAAGACTGGGCGGAGAAGTGGCAGATGGACTTCAATACAGATAAGTGTGCGGTGGTTCATTTTGGCAGGTCGAATAGGATGAAAGAATATAATATTACGGGTAAGACGCTTGGCAGTGTGGAAGATCAGAAGGATCTTGGGGTCCGGGTTCATAGGACGCTCAAAGCAGCGTCGCAGGTGGAGGCTGTGGTTAAGGCGGCGTATGGAATACTGGCCTTCATCAATAGAGGAATTGAGTTTAGAAATCGGGAGATAATGCTGCAGCTGTATAGGACCCTGGTCAGACCCCACCTGGAGTACTGTGCCCAGTTCTGGTCGCCTCATTACAGAAAGGATGTGGAAGCCATCGAAAGGGTGCAGAGGAGATTTACAAGGACGTTGCCTGGATTAGGTGGCATGCCTTATGAGGATAGGTTGAGAGAGCTAGGTCTTTTCTCCTTGAAGAAGCGAAGGATGAGGGGTGATCTGGTAGAGGTGTATAAGATGTTGAGGGGTATTGATAGAGTGGATTCTCAGAGGCTTTTACCCAGGGCTGAAATGGTTGCCACAAGAGGTCACAGGTTGAGGGTGCTGAGGAATAGGTACAGAGGAGATGTTAGGGGTAAGTTTTTCACTCACAGGGTGGTGGATGCGTGGAATCGGCTGCCGGTAGTGGTGGTGGAGGCGGATTCGATAGGGTCTTTTCAGAGACTTTTGGATAAGTTCATGGAAGTTAGTAAGATAGAGGTAAGCCTAGTAGGTAGGGACATGTTCGGCGCAACTTGTGGGCCGAAGGGCCTGTTTGTGCTGTAGCTTTTCTATGTTCTATGTTCTAATTAATTGGAAGAGGAAGGTGAGGAGAGATAGCTTTGAAGATGTAGATATTAAGGATGTTTTTAAAAACAGGGAGAAATTACATAACAAGGCAGAGCAATTTAGGAAGGGAATTTCAAAGCCTGAGAACCTGCATGGAAGGAGTTTCTGCTGTACATCACAGGCAGGAGAAAAGGAATGGACAATATTCTAGAACTAGAAGAGCCATGTGTAAAAGCAGAGACATTGGCCTGTAGACGGTTGTAGTAGCAGAGAAGAGCAAGGCCATGCAGGGATTCGAAATTAAGGAATTTAATATTGCTGGGCTGAGGAATAGGAAAATTAGGCAGGATTAGGAATTAGGAGGATGCAGTCAGCATCATTTTAGGTGAGCTGGAGTCTGGAGCTTGGGAAGATGCATTGTAAATGTTGTCTGTAAATTAAAACGGCATGATGAGGATTTTGGTAACAATGGATGCAGTAGGAACAGACTTGGAGATCGACTGATTTTGAAATCTAAACTTGTCAAACAGAACAATAAGACTGTGCAGTTGAGCACATTTTCTAGAATGAGGATGGGGAGGTTGGGGTGTACAGATTCTAGCTGTATAACATAGCTTCAGGCCTAGCTAACACTGGGCAGCAAGAAGTATGCAAGTATTCCATAATACTTTCAAGGCTGCATTTGCCCTGTATGCACAGCTGCCAACTTCACACAGTAAGAAGCAAGGAAGTCCACTGTCAACTTGTCGGACTACACACTTCAACCAGACGAAGACTTCTTACTGTGCTTACCCCAGTCCAATGCCGGCGTTGGACTGGGGTAAGCACAGCTGCCAACTTTACAGAGGGCAATGTACAGCATGAAGCAGCTTATTTATTTTTAAGAACTATGTACCATACGTCAAAATGAAGTGGCTGTCAGTACTCTGTAAAATTGTCTACTTCTGCAACATCATTAATTAATTGATCCTTCTTAAACTGAAGAGATTTGAGAACATGACAGGATATGCAGATATCTTACGGCAAAATTCGCTAAAACTTTGTGAGCTCAGTACAACATTGAACAGTTTTCTTCCCTGCCTGGACTGATTCTTTTGGATTACTGAATATAAAGCAACATAAATTCCAAGCAACCTGCCGACTCAGTGATATGTGGGATCCATGGAATTACAATAATCAAATTAGAAAGCAAAATGAGTTGGTGGTGTGCTAGGTAAACTGCTACATGCACGTCATTGGATTTCAGTGCACACACACAGGCCAGTGCGCACGTAGATGGGTATTGGGGGGTCATCTTGCAGAACCATATTGCATTGGCAGGCAACACAATGTACTTTGTAGTATTATTTTCACTGAACATGATTTTGAACACATTTTATTCTTTGAGTCACCTCACTAAACCCAATTTTCTTTGATGTGGAGATGCCGGCGTTGGACTGGGGTAGGCACAGTAAGTAGTCTCACAACACCAGGTTAAAGTCCAACAGGTTTATTTGGAATCACGAGCTTTCGGAGCACTGCTCAGGTGAGTGGAGAGGTAGGTTTCACAAATGCAGCATATATAGACAAAGACACAATTGCAAGATAATGGTTGGAATGCGAGTCTTTTCCAGTAATCTCGCTGAGTCAAGACTTGATTTCCTGAAAAGACTCGCATTCCAACCATTATCTGGCAATTGAGTCTTTGTCTATATCTGCCATGTTTGTGAAACCTACCTGTCCACTCACCTGATGAAGGAGCAGCACTCCAAAAGCTCGTGATACCAAATAAACCTGTTGGACTTTAACCTGGTGTTGTGAGACTTCTTACTATCAATTCTCTTTGTGCAGCTTATAGGCAAGTGATAGCTTTCATGTCAAAAATCCTCCAACTCAAGTACCCTAGATGCAGCTGGTTTACAATTCTACTAACAAGCATCTGAAAGTGCCGAGAGGGGAAATGGCATCTGGCACTCACTCAGGAAAACTTTCCACAGCCAAGGCTTGTTTCTGATAATAATTAGATCAAGGCAGTTGTGCAGAACTGAATGACCTTGACTTTCAGCCAGTATGTAAGTGTGGAAACTTATCTGAAAGGTCAGTAAAATGGCATTTCAGATGACAGTACTGCAGGCTATATTATTGAACATTGGTTGTAAAAATAGATTTCATAGTTGTAGACAGTGCAATAAATAACCAACTCCAAACTCCAGGACATTTGTATGGGTGTTGCAACATCTCAGCACACCTGACACTCAAACATGGGTCTTGAATTATGCCATTGGCATACAACTAAGCAGAAGAATATAAATAGGAGGAACAAGCCTTTCGGCCCATCAAGCCAGTCTGGCTATTCGATACAATCATGGCTGGTCTCTTACCGCTACTTCACCTTCCCACATTATCCCTATATCCATTAATTCCCTTAGTGCTAAGTTAATGCCTGGATTAAAATGGAAAACAAATTCATATATAAATTGCATCAATGTTTCTCTATCGATCTTCACACAGCTAAATTTCAGGGACATTCTGTGGAACGCGCCCAAACAAAATGAGCAATAAAATAACCAAACAAAGGTATATCTAATATCTGTCATGCCACAGATTCAAATTTAACAGACAGATTCGGCACATGTTGAGTGGTCATTGGAGAAGTGGGAGGAAGAGGCAGAGACTTCATGACATTCTCACACGTCTCAAGCCATTTTAAATTGCCATTAGGGCACAACATTGTAGAGAAATCAATGCTGTTCTCTCATTTTTACTTGCATCATCCCATCAAGCCAAATGTGCCGGAGGCCCAAAGAGGATGAACGCCCACATTAGCTTTACTTATTGCAGCAGGTCTCAGTACCCTGACAATTCAGAAGCAGAGTTTGCATATTTTAGGCTGTATTCTACATCAGTGGTGGAATACTATATCTGTGTTGCTGATGCTATGTTGAAAAAACAAAATGGTTATTAGTGGCTAATATAACATTAGCAGAGGCCTGGAAACAGGTTTAACTCTCCACCTCCAATTTCCAAATCTACTGTAAGGAATTGTGCGAATGGCAGCGGAGCATTTGGCTTCAAAAATTGGGGGAAGAGAAAAGAGAACTTTAAAAAAAAATCAATGATGGTGGCAAGACAACATGCACCAAATAAAATGGTGATCTAGTGAAACAAACATCAGTACACTAAGCATTAAACTCACTCATTTAACAAAAGTGAGGAAAATGCAGTCTGCAATTCCATCACTTCTGCAATCCTGTTGACTGACTACAAAACACAGACATGCAGAGAAAATTGGATGTACCAGTACACTCCTCCTTGTAAGTACTGACTGCGCTTGCACTAGGAACAACTTAGATCAGAGTTAAAGCAGGGCATCGTAATTGCTAATGATTAGTTAGGTGGGGGGGTGGTGGCAGAGAGGAAAGAGCTGCTAGAGGTTGAACGATCAGATTGGCAAGGCAAATGTCCTTCATAGACAGAGATAGGGGATGCTTTGTTTGGGGGGAGTGGAGCAGCAGATTGTGTTGAAAACATAGGAAAGTGATCTTCTGGTCACAGCTGTTCCAGCAATCACCTGGTACAAAGGGATGATATTTGGAGAGGTTGTTTGGGATGCGACATGCATGACGCATGATTTTGCAATGACCTTCATTCATTTTCCTTTAGAACACAGTGCTGAGGATCTGTCTCCATTCCTTCTTCCTGAACAGATGGCCTGAGCATAGTTCCCAGGCTTCCCGTCCTGGCACTATGTCCTTCTTCAGTTTAATGAATTTCTGCAATACTTATAATCTGTGAGATTTAACTTTCTGCCAATTTTTTTGTAAACAGGAAAGTACTTAGAATCAGACAGCATAGGAGACCATTCGGCCCTTCTTCTTAAGTATCCCTGACAATTTCTGCTCATCCTCTACAAACTCACTATACCCTCCTCTCGGGTGTTCCATCTCACAATTAACAATTCTATTTTCACTGTTTGCATAATTCATGAATAGTCGCAATAATGAGATTTACATAAAATCTTATCTAAATATAATGCATCTTGCAGGATGATTAGGCTTATTCTATCTATTTTGGAAACAATTTGATAAGCAAATTACCTTGGTTCCTTATCTGTATCTTTACAAAAAAATGTAATAACCAAACATAATGTGTTCACATTAACAGCCAAGTTTCAGAGAGGACTCTGACTGTTACACTGGTAATCATGCAAATAATTTTGCCTCTGTTTTGAAAGCATTCCTTCACTTCAATTGGAAAACAAAATCGATTTATCCTGATGATGCTTTGATGAAAACTTGCCCTGAGGTTTGTGAAATCAGTGCCACTTCAGAAAGTTTTCCTGACTTAAATTTAGCAAACTTGGCAAATGTATGACTTTATTACCAGTAAGAAGTCTCACAACACCAGGTTAAAGTCCAACGGGTATATTTGGTAGCAAAAGCAACTAGCTTTCGGAGCACTACTCCTTCGTCAGGTAAGTGGGAGTTCTGTTCACAAACAGGGCACATAAAGGCACAAACTCAATTTACAAAATAATGGTTGGAATGCGAGTCTTTACAGGTAATCAAGTCTTAAAGGTAAAGACAATGTGAGTGGAGAGAGGGTTAAAGAGGTGTATATTGTCTCCAGCCAGGACAGTTAGTGAGATTTTGCAAGCCCAAAATAGACCCCATCAGTCTCACAGCAGACACAGAGGAATTTGAGTGTGTCTTTATATGCCCTGTTTGTGAACAGAACACCCACTTACCTGACAAAGGAGCAGAGCTCCGAAAGCTTGTGGCTTTTGCTACCAAATAAACCTATTGGACCTTAACCTGGTGTTGTGAGACTTCTTACTGTGTTCACCCCAGTCCAACGCCGGCATCTCCACATCTTTATTACCAGTGGCAACTTTGGTTCAGTTTATAGCACTCACTTCTGAACAGAGAGGTCAAGTTCTGCCACAGCACAGGAAACTAGCCCAGGATTCCAATCCAACATTCATGGAGCACTGCAAGGTCTTCAGCTAAGATGTTAAACCATGGTTCAGTCAACTGCTCACTGACTCAGCTGAATATTAAAAATCCTATGGCACCAACTGAAGAAGATAAGGTAATCCTCCTGGCGTCCATTTCTCCCTCAAAACTAAATCAGACCAGTTATTCATACAATTGCAGTTTGCAGGGTTTGCTACAGTTAAACTGGCTGCCATATTTGCTTAGACAGCAGTCACTTCACTTGCTGATGATGTGAAACACTTTGGGTCGTCATCTGAAACACAATAAGGTGCGATGCAAGTAGTAAATTACTTCTATAAACACAAGCCTGTCAAACACATCTGTTACAGACAAGAAAAGTCAGTTTCCTAGCTGACAGTCTAAACATTCCCGCCAGCTTGGTTTGACAAATATTTCAGAGTCAAGCCTTTTTCCACAGAGTAATAATGATCATTTCTCAAGTTTAAATTAAAATGCAATCCTCTCTAAGAGTGAAATGGCATTTTTGTTAAATAGCAAGATGAAAACACATGGTATTTGCTGTTAAACTGAATATTGAGTTCGTCCTTCGGTCACAGAATGTTGACATATCGTATCTATGCATCTCCTACTTCAAACTATAAATGACATTGACAACAATGGGTATGCTGCCCTTTCCTGCTCTTTATTCAAATCAGTCTTGGCAGACAATCATGTTTGGAATGACCTCAGGAGTTGATGAGCATATTTAGGAATATTAAGGCAACACAAAGCTTTGGAAAGAGAGAAAAGTGCAACACATCAAGACTGGAATGCTTGAACAGGAGGGGAATACAGTTAACCAGGTCACCCCTCCATATTAACTTTTCTCTACAAGATGGTTGTTTTCCTGTGATATTGCGCACAGTTTTGGGTATGGAGCGCAACTACAATGTTTCACACAGTTTCATTCTGAGCTAAAACTGGAGAATAATAAGGCGGGAGGAGATGATTGGGACAGCTGGGCACATAGAAAAAATTTGAAGTTTATTTATTAGTGTCACAAGTATGCTTACATTAACACTGCAATGAAGTTAATGTGAAAATCCCTAGTCGCCACACTCCGGCACCTGTTCGGGTACACTGAGGGAGAATTTAGCATGGCCAATGCACCTAACCAGCACGTCTTTCAGACTGTGGGAGGAAACTGGAGTACCCGAAGGAAACCCACGTAGACATGGGGAGAACGTGCAGACTCCACACAGTTACCGGAGGCCGGAATCGAACCTGGGTCCCTGGTGCTGTGAGGCAGCAGTGCTAACCACTGCACCACCGTGCCAAAAACCTCTGAACTTGCAAAGAAGCAAATAAACCTGTTGGACTTTAACCTGGTGTTGTCAAACTTCTTACTGTGTTTACCCCAGTCCAACACCGGCATCTCCACATCATTGCAAAGAAGCAGCAGCTTTACAGTTTAACAGCACCAGGGGATGTGGCAACAGTGACCAGGACCCAAGTAAAAATGATTTTCAATCAGACAACTGAGAGAATGTTTTTCTTTCTCCAATCAAAAAATCCTCAACAAAACTAGTTATTCATAATCATAGAATCCTTACAGTACAGAAGGAGGCCATTCAGCCCATCGAGTCCGCACCGACCACAATCCCACCCAGGCCTTTTCCCCATAACCCCATGCATTTACCCTAGCTAGTGGCCCCGACACCAGGTTAATTTAGCATGGCCAATCCACCTAACCCACGCGTCCTGTGGACTGTGGGAGGAAACTGGAGCACCCAGTGCATTAAAGAGATAAAGGAAATTTTTAAGCTGTATTCTGGGAGCTATGGTCCATAGGTGTGACTGACACAGATTAATAGTGGCACTTGGTAGTAGGAGGCCAAATACTTACTTGAGTTTCTCCAATGAGAGAAGACCGACATCTACAGTGAAGCTGAAGAATGTGGCAGACTTAAAAGTTGTATGCTTCAAGAAAGGACTCCAGGAGAAAATTCCTGGAGCAATTTCTAAATTAAATGTCTTGCTTTAATGACATTTTCTTCAGAGTAGTTTTTGATCATATATTTATAAATGTATGTTTACATGGGTATATATTTAGCTATGTTACAAATAAATGCAGTAGCTGGGAACAACTTTTAAAAATGAAGCGATGTACTTGCTAAATTACACTATAGTTGATGGATTGATATCTTAGCAACTAGAATTGTTCATTTTGTGCAAGATCGACTTCTTGACCAATAATTTTCATCCATATTTGAAATGAATCAGTAATTAGTACTAATTAGGAAAACGAGACATTTGATTTTCTTTGTGCTATCTCATCCTTCACATTTGATATGTGATCTGCTACTCCCATAAATCTTAATGATAAAAGGGGCCATCTACTCAACGTAACGAAATCCCTGTTGTTAAACAGAATGTCATACAATATAAATAAAGGAACTATGTCCCTTCTAATGGTATATTAATGGAACTTCTTAGAAAAGCAGTCACCTAACCTGCATTTAGTTTCCCCAAGAGAAAGGAACCTTGAGTAACAAATATAGTACTGGATTAACGAAAGTACACATTGGTCTCACTCAAAAGGACCACTTGGGGCCCTCGCAGAAATGGGCAGGGAAAGTAACTCCTATATTTGTGCAGGAACGTGCCAGGTGAAGGACAGGTGGTGAACTCAGGTTTCACAGAGAGAAAGAGAAGAGAAAATGCATTTGGTGATGGGAAACTGTCGTAGGACTTTCCAAAGTTAATTTGCTTTGTCACTTCCACAAAAGAATCAAGAAACTTGGCAAGAGAATCATACCACTCCAAACTGCAGTGGTGTGTGACAATATAGATCTATCCCACAATATCACTAATAGGTTTAAGAATTTTTTTGTTCAACTAAAAGACCCAAAGTCTTGCTTTTCAATTAAAAAAGCAGGTTTATTAATTCTTTTAACCTGATCATCAGGTGACGATCCTCCCAATAACATGTCAAGACTTGGAGGGAAGATATGACATTTGAATTACTTTCCCTCCAGATTTACTGCTCCCTATTCCCTCGCCCCCACAAACCTGATGCCAAATAAAAAGAAATCTGTAGTGGAAAGTGCTGAAAGCTGTGACAAAATATGTTTTCAAATAATGAGAGGATACCAGAAGGTTTTGTTTTAAGACAATGAAACACACAATTACATTTTAAAAATAAATTAACCTTTGAAAGAGCAGCTTAGAATACACCTCTAATGTGGTACATTTACCATGAATCCACTTGTTAGCACAGAGGCAAATGATGATTGTGTATTTTGATTGTACACAATATCAGGGTATAAACTATAGAATCATAGAATCCCTCGAGTACAGAAGGAGGCCATTCAGCCCATCGAGTTTGCACCCAGTGCTACCCAGGCCCTCCCCCTGGTCCTATCCCCAGAACCCTACACATTTATCATGGCTAATCCATCTAATCTACACATCTTGGGACACTAAGGGGTAATTTAGTCAATCCACCTAACCTGCACATCTTTGGACTGTGGGAGGAAACGGGAACACCCAGAAGAAACCCACACAGACACGGTCATTCAAGGCCAGAATCGAACCAGGGCCCTTGGCGCTGTGAAGCAACAGTGCTAACCACTGTGCCACCATGCAGGGTTTTGTGCACTATATGCAAATGATTAAATTTATACCAACTAGATTCTTTCAGCCATAGTGCAGAATGATAAATACTTTACAAGAGTCACTCTCATGCAAGATAACACAAAATGCAGAGAAACAATAACCAATTTCTACAACTGAAATCCACTTAGAAATCTGCAAAAAACTGGGGAAACAGAAGCAAATAAAAGGTGGACACAATTGTCAAAAATCTGATAACATTGTAATAAATAGCCCTGAAGTACTATTCAATACAGGTCTCTCTCAACATTCTCACCATACTCATCCATATTATTATCCTGAACTCATTTTACATATTGTGACTTGTTCCAAACTTCTTTCCATCAATAAAACTACGTAACAGTGGAAAATACAAACATGCACAGAAAAAGTCGTCACTGTTAGTGGAGATTATGTAAATACAAACCTACAACAGAAAGATTGCATATGTTACAAAACAACAGTGGCAAAGGGTGGGGAAATGAATGGTTCCTCTATTTAGGAGAGCACGTTGTTTTTGTACATGCAAACTTGGATGGATGGGTGGATCTAAATTCTGCCACTGATGCACTTTTGAACTGACCTTCTGCACTTATGATCCCTTAGGTATAACGTGTTGTAAAACAAATCAGATTGCTCCAACTTGTGGTTTGTTAATATTTGCCTCACCCAGCTTTTCCTAAAATGCTGGTCAAACCTGCATGATGCAAAGTCATGATAAATAATCAATACAGAAGTTCCATCATCTTAAAGCAAACAAAATAATTTGATGCTTTTAAAAAGGAACATCCAAAACTTGCTCTCAGAAATAATTTAAGCTTGAAACATAAAATGGGTGCATTAACATCTCTTTCATTCATTGCTGACTATTTGACAAGATCACAAAATGGTCCAGATAGGAATGAGAGAGAAATATTCATAGATCCTTTTAAAAACTTAGAATGATGGTGTCATCCAAAATTTATGATAAAAGAATAGGCATGCAGGATTATTTCTCCAAGATATATTTTTATTCACTTCACAAAGTCAAACTCACCCAAATATCCCAAGTCATAACTTTCGCACCTGTGTATTGCTGAAAAAAGCAACATGGTGTTGAAACTTTTCATCTTGTACTCATCAGGACAGAGTAGCAAGAATACCTAAGTTTAGAGGGAGCAACAATTTATACTGCATGAGAAAATGGTACTGATTGGTTGACAAGTGAACTCAGACTGGTTGAGGCATTGCCATGGAGAATGTACCAGGGAACAGTGAACCTCCAAGTTTTTGATGGGTTGAAAAAGTACCAGTGCCTGAATATATTCTGTTGGTAGAGGATAGAGCCCCCGTGTATGAATAGCTTCAAGCATACCTAAGTGAGCTAAACATGGTGTTTGACACGGAACGGAGGGCTCAAATCTGAGTAACTAAGGTAACTACGGGACTGACAGCAGTATATCAATAGTAATAAGTTTACCACGACCCAGAAAATGCTGAAAAATGTCCTTACAATTTAGATAAAACAAGAATAAAATATTCTGGCAGTACTCTGAAGTTCAGAAATGTAGGAAATGTTACACTGGAATCTCAATCAGGAATTTAAAACTATTAAGGTATGATTATTCTTAAATCCCAGACAGGGACAATTGCAATGCAGTGTTATGTCCATAGCCTTTTTGTTTGTTGTGGTAAATTCAAGATTCCTTGCTGACAAATATTAAAACTGCTTCACAGATAACACCCAAAGCCATTGTCTGACGGATGCTTATTCTACAACTTTTTGAAGTCAAGGAGATTTTGTGGCCATGTGATAGCTGCTCTATGTTGAAAACAAGGTCAAAGGATTATGTTGAATCTTTAGGTTCGATACTAGCTAAGTAAAAACAAACTCCTGTTCATTCGGAGCAAGGGCTTGTGACAAGAATGGAGTTTGTCATTGGTTACTCATGGGGAAAATATTCGAGTTGAAAGACCCATCTGTTTCCCAAAATCAATGTGGCTGCCAGCCTCTTCACAACTTTGGGAAGCTTGCAAGAACATTTTTGCATTTACAGAATGATGCAGCACAAAAGGCCGTCTTTTGGCCCACTGTATCTATTCCAGGACCTCTGCCACTTCTCTTTCCTCATCACCCTGCAAATATTTCCTTTGCAAGTACATATCCAACTCCCTTCTGAAATCTATGGTTCTATCTGCTTTCACCACCCTTTCAGGCAGCGTATTTTTGGTCATAACACCTCGCTGAACATTTAGGCCCTGTTTTGTATTAACAAAAGACAATTCTATCAGTTTGTCTGTCCAGTACATCCATACTGAAAACCTATACCAAAACAGATCAGCGAGCACATCCACTGTCTACAGAGAGTAATAGTATACGGCACATTGCAGCTCAGCTGTTTCCATAATTGCAGGAATCACACCACATTTAGTAAATGGCACATCTTGGATTATAAAACCTTTAGCTATTAGTTCTGTTCATCTAGATTAACAAAGTTAATGCATTCCCTCAAATGGTTTCTCTTGTCTTGTCCACTTCTAATGCGCAACAGGGTTCCCTCCTCTTTGTTATAGTATTTATAAGTTGATGTAACTCAGACAGCCAGGCAATGAAGGATAGAATTGGAGCCAAATCTTTACATACTTTCACAATCTTTATATGCTTTCAAGGTTTCATTTACAGAGACGCATATAAATCATGCAGCACCTCCAATCCTCCCAACCATCAACTAGCTTTTCAACTTGCTCCTGAATATCTGAGCACAGGTGAATCTCCAGTCAATGCCCAACATCTGAATGTAATTAAGCAAATTAAAATAAGCTACCTGCCATCACACGGGGCATGCAGTCAGCATGTAAACATGACCCAGATTTATCGCTTCCGCATCCATCATCAATCCAAACCTGTTGCAACTAACTCCAACAGCCTGTCATCTATTATAGTCAACCAAGATGAGTCAAAATTTCCTTCAACCTTTTTGCATCTCAACAACAAATATGTGGCTCTGACCTTGATTCCTTAGTGGTAGCCCCACTCCCTAGATTTGAGCAGATAATCTAGGCTGTCCATTCTGTGCAGGACTGAGGGAGTGCTGCTACATTGTTTTCTTTCAATTGACATGTTATACCAAGGCCCCATTTGCACACTTGGGTGGCTGCAAAGGATTCCATAGCATTTTTCAAAGAGCAGGAAGTTAGAATGCTTCATCAGTTCTGGTAAAACTACTGAGCCACCTCAACACAACGGACAAAATTAATCTGCACGCCTCTTGTTGACCACAAAGCAACTTTGGAAAGTTTGGGTCAGCTCGTTTTGCTATCTGAAACCAGACTAAGTTGAGAAGGCGGGGAGAAATTAATCACTTACAGACACAACCTGCATAGCACTACTTCAAAAATAACATAACACTCATTGATCTGTCTGCTGAACTTTTTAAAAATAACACAGAAGTGCGAAGATCTATGCATTTATATCCTTGTATGACAGAACCCACACAGTATGCTTATCATCATCACTTAGAGAAAAGTGACGCATTAATTCTGAAGCCACAGGTCACAATTTATAGTTAGTGCAAAACAAAACTTTCCAATATAATTCTTCAAATGACACAAGGTCATTTTACTCCAACATTTCTGCACTGGGGTGTTACATGAGCACACAGACAGCCTTGACATGTGTAGCAGCTGGTCAGTCACAAAAAAAAAGTTACAACACTACCAACTTAATGGCATCAAGCAGGGAGACTGCAACAAGTAGCACTATGCAAGATTAAGAGTTCAATTTGAAGTCCTATTATCCTAAAGAGTACAGTCGTTCCACTCTTCAACGTATTAAATCACAAAAAACTGAACACAAGGATCAGAATGACTGTTTTACCAAAGTCCACAAAACATGTTCCTT
This sequence comes from Mustelus asterias, assembly GCF_964213995.1. Classification (NCBI taxonomy): domain Eukaryota; kingdom Metazoa; phylum Chordata; class Chondrichthyes; order Carcharhiniformes; family Triakidae; genus Mustelus; species Mustelus asterias. Next base: position 107,709,494 of record NC_135813.1, read on the forward strand.
TCAAGCTGTACCAACAGTCTATTAAAAAAAACTAATCCCCATTTCAATTTTGCCACACACTACTTGGCAGGTATACTAAAGCCTTAATAATGTTAACTGAGCTCATCTGGTGGTTCCAGACCACATTTTCTTCATGACATCTTGTAGAATCATAGAATTCCTACTGTGCAGAAAGAGGCCATTCGGCCTATTGGCTCTGTGCCGGTTCTTCAACTGAGCATCTTACCCGGCCCACCCCCCGCCCTATCCCTGTAACCCCATGCATTTATCTCACTAATCCCCCTATCCTACAAATCTTGTGACAGTAAGGAGCAATTTAGCATGGCCAATCCACCTAACCAGCACATCTTTGGGCAATGGGAGGAAACTGGAGCACCCAGAGGAAACACACATTGGCATGAGGAGAACATGCAAACTCCACAAAGTCACCCAAGGCTGCAATAGAACCCAGGTCCCTGGCGCTGTGTGGCAGAAGTGCTAACCACTGTGCCACTCCATACTTCACATAAATTTCACTTGTTTAAAACTCAGCTGCCTGTCCTACATTCATTACTCCCAGAATCCTTTAAATATAGTGTCCCTGTACCCTTAATGCACGGAATTTAAAATCCCGACCCTCAAAGTTTTATCACACGGAAAGAGGCCCTTCGACCCATCATGTCCACACCTGCCATCAAGCACCTATCTATTCTAATCCTATTTACCAGCACTTGGCCTGTAGCCTTGCATGCTATGGCATTTCAAATGCTATCTAAATGCTATTTAAATGTTGTCAGGGTTCTCGCCTCCACCATCCTTTCAGGCAGTGAGTTCCAGAACCCACCACCCTCTGGGTGAAACGGTTTTTCCTCATCTCCTATAAACCTCCTGCCCCTCAACATGAGTCTATGCTCCCTGGTTATTAACCCCTCTGCTAAAGTGAAAGGTTCCTTTCTATCCACCCTATCTATGCCCCTCAATTTTATACACTGACTCTTCAACTCCACCAACGATCAGATTCCACATTACCTTTTTAAATTCCTGCTGCCTCATGTCCTCCCCCAAGCCCGTTTGTCCACAATATCTAATAACATCTAACTCATATTTTAAGGAATAGCCCACACCCAATTTCTGTATCAGTTTCTCCACAGATACTGCACAATTTGCTTACTCTACCAACTTTTCAAATTGCCAGCGTCCATATCACTTTGCTTTTCATTCCTGAAAAAGGCCAACAAATATTCATATGATGGAACAGGTAATGGCTGAGCTTGCAAACAACCATCCGAGGGGATGAACAATAGTTTGCCTAATTTAAATCTGTGTGTAAACATCTGACTAGAAACATATACAAACCACCATAATAAAAATAACCATCACCTGGTGAAGGGGCAGTTGTGTACAATGGACTTGTCTCCAGTAAATATTGCTCACCGTTACTCAATTTAAATTTCTTTCAACGAAAAGGGAAAACTTTGAATGCAGACAGGTTGTATTTAAATCCAAGTCCTGAAGATGCAAAGACTGCAAAAAACAGTGATGCAGCATGCACCACGCAGCATGCACCACGCAGCATGCACCACGCAGTCTCCATTCTCAACTCCAACTTCTGGGCATCCAAGACAACATTTTTACAGTCTGCCCCCAATGGGTTTACAGACAGGGAGGTGGAAAGGAATAAAATTCCCTGGTTGGCCTTCTACAGCCCTGCAATTTTATGGGGATAGAGGGGAAAACAGGTGAGGCCTAAGGCAGCTAGACTGCCCTTGACCCAATCATAGAACATAGAACATAGAACATTACAGCGCAGAACAGGCCCTTCGGCCCACGACGTTGCACCGACCAGTTAAAAAAAAACTGTGACCCTCCAACCTAAACCAATTTCTTTTCGTCCATGAACCTATCTACGGATCTCTTAAACGCCCCCAAACTAGGCGCATTTACTACTGATGCTGGCAGGGCATTCCAATCCCTCACCACCCTCTGGGTAAAGAACCTACCCCTGACATCGGTTCTATAACTACCCCCCCTCAATTTAAAGCCATGCCCCCTCGTGCTGGATTTCTCCATCAGAGGAAAAAGGCTATCACTATCCACCCTATCTAAACCTCTAATCATCTTATATGTTTCAATAAGATCCCCTCTTAGCCGCCGCCTTTCCAGCGAAAACAATCCCAAATCCCTCAGCCTCTCCTCATAGGATCTCCCCTCCATACCAGGCAACATCCTGGTAAACCTCCTCTGCACCCTCTCCAAAGCCTCCACATCCTTCCTGTAATGTGGGGACCAGAACTGCACACAGTACTCCAAGTGCGGCCGCACCAGAGTTGTGTACAGTTGCAACATAACGCTACGACTCCTAAATTCAATCCCCCTACCAATAAACGCCAAGACACCATATGCCTTCTTAACAACCTTATCTACTTGATTCCCAACTTTCAGGGATCTATGCACACATACACCTAGATCCCTCTGCTCCTCCACACTATTCAAAGTCCTCCCGTTAGCCCTATACTCAACACATCTGTTATTCCTACCAAAGTGAATTACCTCACACTTCTCCGCATTAAACTCCATCCGCCACCTCTCGGCCCAACTTTGCAACCTGTCTAAGTCTTCCTGCAAACTACGACACCCTTCCTCACTGTCTACCACACCACCGACTTTGGTGTCATCAGCAAATTTGCTAATCCACCCAACTATACCCTCATCCAGATCATTAATAAATATTACAAACAGCAGTGGCCCCAAAACAGATCCCTGAGGTACACCACTTGTAACCGCACCCATGATGAATATTTACTATCAACCACCACCCTCTGTTTCCTATCCGCTAGCCAATTCCTGATCCAATTTCCTAGATCACCCCCAATCCCATACATCTGCATTTTCTGCAGAAGCCTACCATGGTGAACCTTATCAAACGCCTTACTAAAATCCATATATACCACGTCCACTGCCTTGCCCCCATCCACCTCCTTGGTCACTTTCTCAAAAAACTCAATAAGGTTAGTAAGGCACGACCTACCTGCCACAAAACCATGCTGACTATCACCTATCAATTCATTACTCTCCAAATAACTATAAATCCTATCCCTTATAATTTTTTCCAACATCTTGCCGACAACAGAAGTGAGACTCACCGGTCTATAATTCCCGGGGAAGTCTCTGTTCCCCTTCTTAAACAATGGGACAACATTCGCTAACCTCCAATCTTCTGGTACTATACCAGAGGCCAACGACGACCTGAAGATCAGAGCCAGAGGCTCTGCAATCACTTCTCTTGCCTCCCAGAGAATCCTTGGATAAATCCCATCCGGACCAGCCCTTAAGAGGTCAATTATTGAACTGCTTCCCGCTTACCTGCAATTTTTCACCCAGCAAGAGGGGTTCAGGAACAGGGGCTGGGAAGTACAGGAGGTCACCATGCTGGGGCATCGGGTGGAAAGTGGGAGGGGATCCTTTTTCCAGACCAAACATTCCTCCGCCCCCTTGCCCTCCCAACCCACCTCCTCAGATGTTCCCTCCTCATCAGGCCTTCCCATCATGACCCCATCCCACCCTCCTCACCACCAGCGGGCATCCCACCCTTTGGACTTGATAATGTGGATACCGAAGATGCTTTCTCTTGTAGGGGAGGCTAGAACTAAGGGACAGTTTGAAAATAAGAGGTCTCCCTTTTTAAGATAAGATGAGAAGTACTTTTTCTCAGAGGGTTGTCAGTCTGTGGAACTCTCTTCTCCAGAACGCAGTGAAGGCATTGAACTAATTCAAGGTGGAGTTAGATACATTTTTGATAGAAAAAGGAGTTACAGTTTATGGGGGCAGATAGGAAAGTGGAGTTGAGACCACAATTAAATCAGCGATGACCTTATCAAATTGTGGAATACGTTTGAAGTACTGAATGGCCTATTCCTGCTCCCATGTTCCTATTTGGCCCCTCATGTAGCTAGTTTCTGGGGGCTCCAGCACCTAGACTGGTGGGACTTGTTGCAGTCTCAGCAGTGGACACTGCAAAAATGACGACGCTGCAGAACTGCGGGCCAAACAGAATGGTCGGCAGTTATCTGAAGCAGGACTTCCTCCTGAGGGATGGGTGGAAATCCCTCGGAGCATTCTACTATTCTCACAGTAGAATAGCAAACAACTTTGGACATTTCCATTTCAGATAGTAAGCTTTATTGGAAAAAGGTGTAGACATCATAAAGAAGGTGGGAGGAAAAGGAAAACTTGCATTTATTTAGCATCTTTTACTAGCTCAGGGCATCCTAAAGCACGACACAGCCAATGAAGAAATGTTGAAATGCACTTGCATCGAGGCAAGACACCTGAAGGAGGAATATGGAGGCATCCTTCCAAAAATAAAATTAGGCTGCACTAAAGACAGCTCATTGCACATGTGGCACTGGATATTAACAATGGACCGTTGAAGTGTGCTGAATTAGGAGCACATAATGAGCCAGATAACTGATCTCTATAACAGAGAATGTTTCTTACTGTGGGTCACAATGGCATTAAAAGTCCAGGGGAGCCAATCCATGTTGGAACCAGGCTTTCTGGGAACTTTAGCTGACGGTCCTTTCTGGACCAGTCACCGCTTATATTTTTGCAGAAAAAAATTCAAATATATCCAAGTGGTCTGAGCATTCTTGTGTACTTAACTGTGCACAGACACTCTTAATTGGAACATTGGGATACACAAAGAATCCCTATAGTGCAGGAGGTCACCATTCGGCCCAATGAGCCTGCACTGGCAAAACTCCCACCGGGGCCCTATCCCCTTAACCCCATCTATTTACCCTGCTGGTCCCCTGACACTAAGGGGCAATTTAGCATGGCCAACCCATCTAACCCGCACATCTTTGTACTGTGGGAGGAAACCTGAGCACCCGGAGGAAACCCACGCAGCCTAATGTTCAATTAAAGCTAAATTTAACAAATGCCTAGCCTCCGGTATATTGATAAATCCAGATCCACGCCTACCATGTCCAAGACCCACCTGGATAATAATAGGCACTCTGCCGAGAAAGTTCAATCTAAAGAAAGCAATCAGAGCATTACTCCCCTCAAGTAATCAATTTGACATTTCACAGTTTAGTTTTACACCACCAACTACCATGAGTCCAACTGAGGTTGTTCTATGCTATGACACAACTGAAAAGACTTTGTTTAGGACTAGCACATACCATTGACAAAAGCCATCACACCAAATTGGGAAAGGGTAAATTTAGGAATGATATCGGGAAAAATTCTTCACAAGACAGTGTTTTGTGAACATCCAGACTCGTTCTTAAAAGGACAAAATTTTTGCCTTGAAAACAAAATGAATGGTTCAAAAAGAACCTCAAACTGTGGTTTTCAGACCATCTGTTTGTACCAACAAAGTCTCTTGCATTTGCTTTTGGATACTACAAAAAGCAGCACAGGAAATTAATTTGTGTTCTTTGATGTCCTGTGATAAGTGGTGAAGAGCTGAAGTGGAAGCAGTCATAGTATTTCTCAAACTGCTAGTAACGGCTCTGATTAATGAGCTAGACATGAAGAGCAAAACACAAGGGCCAGGATTTTACCGCCCCGCCCATCACAGGAATTGAGACGAGTGAGGGGCGGACCATGGAAAGGACCGTTGATCTTGGGGGGGATTTTACCGTTTCGGGATGAGCGAGGACATCGAATATGCTCACTGGGGAATATGCAGCCAATACAGAGAAATAGGGACAACTGACTGCATGCTCATGATCCAGGCTGCATGTTTCAACCAGGATTCATGCTGGTCTGGAGAAACTGGAACGTCAAGGAGTCAGAGAGTGCGTCACCAGTCCGTACATGCCTCAGGGTTGAAGCAAGCTGTAGGATTCACTACCATCATTCCAAGTCTTAGACCTTATTCTAATGCTAAATCACAAAAATAAAGTGTAAGCATTAATTTATCATGCAAGTGCAATCAACATATTGTAAAAACATGATATGCAATAAAGCAATCAAAAGCATCATCGGAACATAGCATAGTTGATGGACTGGAAGAGATATTAACCATTCACATTTTTGTTCAAGTTCAGCTCAGCCAAATAGAATGGCTGAGACTTATTGAGTATAATGGTCCTCGGTAAAACAAGTTTGAACTGAGTATAAAACAACTTCTGATGGCCACGTGATAGCTGGCACGTGAAAAAGAAAATTGCACTGGCTTACAAACAAACGCATTAACAAGTGGGTGACTGTCTGTGTGGAGTTTGCACATTCTCCATGTAACTGCATGGGTTTCCTCCCACAGTCCAAAGGTGTGTGGGTTAGGTGGATTAGCCACAGTAAATGCATGAGATTATGTGGATAGGGCGGAGGGGAGAGCCTGCGCGGGATGCTCTTTCAGAGAGTTGGAGACTTAATGGCTGAAGAGCCTCTTTCTACTCTGTAGGGATTCTATAGATCACACATGTTAATTGTCCCACAATAAATCAAGTTTTGTTTAATGAAATGTGGGCATCACGGGTAAGGTCAGCATTTAGTTGCTGAACTCTAATTGTCCTCGAGAAGGTGATGCCAAGCTGCCTTCTTGAACTTATGGAGTTCATGTGGCAATAGGTATGCTCACAGCTCTGTTAGGAAGGGAGTTCCAGGATCCGGCAACAGTGAAGAATGGTGACATAATTGCACGTCAGGAAGGCGCGTAGTGTTGGATGCTGACTTGCAGCTGGTGGGGTTTCCACGCGACTGCTGTCTTTGTCCTTCTAGATAGAGGTTACGGGTTTGGACGTTGCTGATCTCACCACGGCAGCAGCTGGAATACAACTGCTCCAAAGAGGGAAAGACCAGCCGCATTTCCTCATGATCAATACTCAATAATCATTGTATTAGATAGAGTACATGAGATGTTACCCTAGTCAAATAACATGAAAACAATCACTAAGGCTCACACATGAAGAACAATCTTGGAGGGCAAAGTACAGAAGGTGCCAAGCACCAATGGAAACATACTTTGACAGCAGATGTCACTTTTAGGTGAAAGTGAGTGAGAAAAAAATATAAAATAATTCTCACTGATTAGTGAATGACCTCCCATGCTTTTGCTCACAGGCAGCATGGTAGCACAGTGGTTAGCACTGCTGCTTCACAGCTCCAGGGACCTGGGTTCGAATCCCGGCTCGGGTCGCTGTTTGTGTGGAGTTTGCACATTCTCCCCATGTCTGCGTGGGTTTCCTCCGGGTGCTCCGGTTTCCTCCCACAGTCCGAAGATGTGCGGGCTAGGTTGATTGGCCATTCTAAATTGCCCCTTAGTGTCCCGGGTTGCATAGGTTAGAGGGGTTAGTGGGTAAATATGTAGGGATATGTGGATAGGGCCTGGGTGGGATTGTGGTTGGTGCAGACTCGATGGGCCAAATGGCCTCTTTCTGCACTGTAGGATTCTATGATAATTACTACTTTTAGAGGGCAAGGCTATTATACCAAGAAATGCACAAGGCATTTTTCAAATGTTAACTTCTGTCTCTTTAAACCTAAACATTAGGTAAACAACAGGTCAGGTTTTAATTGCGGTCTGATCAAGGAAATTTGTTGAGAGCTGCAACCTGAAACTAACTTGCCCACTTTTCAACCCAAAACAGGTGAGCGCACACGTACAACAGCTAGAAAAATGTGCAATTTACAGCTGGAAAGGAAACCTGATAGGGGCCAAGGTAGTTAAAAGGAAAGGAAAATATAAACCTGGCTTTCGCTTCATACTAAATCACAAGACAAGGACAAGTGAACACAAGTTCGAACTGTTATCATACAGTTGCCAACATAGTGCAGGGAAAATAACTGAAGCATTTAGGAAATGACTGAATCTGAAATGGGGGTGGCCTCTTTAGAATCTTTCTGGATGGATTGATCTTGATGAGCTAAATTACATACTGGTAAAGATTGCAACATGGAAATAGGCTATTTGGCCCAACCAGTCAGTGTTGATCCTTATCCTTCAAATAGTCTTAACTCCACATACCCATACTGTGACAGTATAAGAATATAAAAACTTAACCCAGCTGTGCAGGTATGGCAGGAATCCCTGAACTCATGGCATAGCAATAATTTATTTTAGTGCATCATCACAAACACACATTTCTGCCCCCTTTGGGGAATAGTAGGCAAGTGGTCGAAGGATTCATCATCCCACTGAACCGTGTCATGGTCACTCCTTCCGTGACCAGCAAGTCCTCGCGTAGAGCTTGAACCTGCGGTTTCTGGCCCAGAGGTGGGGGTGCTGCCACTGTGTCACAAAACGTAACGAGAAGCAGGCTTTGATTAAAATGCACTTTCATCATTTTGGATACTTTTACTCACTTTGATCGTATTTGGTTACTTTTCTCCTTGTGTTTTAGTAAAATGCTGACAAGATCAGCTGAATTCTGCCAAACAAAACATTTGTCTCAACGACCTTTAATACTGGGAGGAGGGAAACATTTATAAAGTCTTTTGGAACGATTCCTTGGGGAACTGGGAATTTTGGACAACAGACAACTTTTGGAAAAGTTAATCTGTGTATGATTTAGAAGTACTAATACGTGTGCTGCTAAGGGGGAAACACATTGTGAGAATATAAACTTGCCTTACATGTTGCAAACTCTGTGATTTGAAGTTTCCCTCTCCAAAGAGAGTATTTCTACTGAATGGCTCTTCTGGAGCAGCTAGTAGGCTGCACGTTTACTGGAAATATATAGAGGGTGTTGTCAAAGCAGAAATCATCACAAACCGTGGCTACCAAGCAACAATGAATGAAACCACCTCTAAGTCACTCCAGAGCTGTCCTTTGCTTTCAACCGGACAGCCAAAAGTGACTGATACCTTGTCTGTTATGCCAAAAGGAGAATACATTAATCCTGGAATCTGACCTCTGTTTGCCACTATAAATGGCCCAAAGTACCGAGTTAAAGTTAGCAACACATCAATGAGTCCTGTATCAAGGATGAGTCTCATGTTAATGCTGATTCAAATGCCTGCTAGTATTCACCAACCAAATCCTTACTCTGATTCCTGAAATCCAAATGCTGTCTCACTATATCAAAATATCACAAAAGGTCCAAAGATGAATCAGCGGCTCATGCATCGAACAACCGAGTCATACAGATTTAACCAACCTCCCATCCATTGACTCTGTCTACACTTCCCACTGCCTCGGCAAAGCAGCCAGCATAATTAAGGACCCCACACAGCCCGGACATTCTCTCTTCCACCTTCTTGGGAAAAAGATACCAAAGTCTGAGGTCATGTACCACCAACTCAAGAACAGCTTCTTCTCTGCTACTGTCAGATTTTTGAATGGACTTACCTTGCATTAAGTTGATCTTTCTCTACACCCTAGCTATGACGGTAACACTACATTCTGCACTCTCTCGTTTCCTTCTCTATGAACAGTATGCATTGTCTGTATAGCGTGCAAGAACAATACTTTTCACTGTATGCTAATACATGACAATAATAAATTAAATCAAATTTGGAAGGCTTATGTGTAATCCCAGTTTTTGCTCCACAAGACTGTAGCAAAGGAATCAGCTAGTAGCACTCTTGCCTCAAGAGGCAGAAGTAAAAAGTGTGTTGTTCCCAGTGTAGGATGTGGGAGGTCCTGGAGGCACCTGGCCTCCCGGACATCCACATCTGTGAGGGGTGTGTCGAGCTGCGGTTCCTGAGGGACCGTGTTAGGGAGCTGGAACTGCAGCTCGAGGATCTTAGGCTGTTAAGGGAGAATGCAGAGGTGATAGACAAGAGCTATCATCAGGTGGTCACACCAGGGCCACGGGAGGAGGCCAAATGGGTGACGGCCAGGAAGGGTAAAAAAGCTCGGGTGATTGAGAACACCCCGGTGGATGTGCCCCTACACAACAAGTACTCGTGCCTGAGTACTGCTGGGGTGGACAGCCCGCCTGGGGGAAGCAGCAGTGGCCGTGTCTCCGGAATGGAGTCCGGCCCTGTAACTCAGAGGGCTAAGGAAAAGAGGAGGAAGGCAGTGTTAATCGGGGACTCGACAGTAAGGGGGTCGGACAGGCGCTTTTGCGGAGGCAGGTGGGAGTCTCGCATGGTGGTCTGCCTCCCTGGGGCCGGGATCCAGGATGTCGCGCTGGTCGACTCCCAGAAATCCTGAGGGGGGAGGGAGAGGAGACAGAGGCAGCGGTACATATTGGTACCGCTGATGTGGGAAGGAAGGGGGAAAAGGGTCATGAAAAGAGAGTACAGGGAATTAGGGAGACAGCTGAGAAGGAGGAAAGCAAAGATAGTAATCTCGGGATTGCTGCCTGTGCCACGGGAAGGTGAGGGCAGGAATGGAGTGAGGTGGAGGATGAATGTGTGGCGGAGGGACTGGTGCAGGGGGCAGGGATTCAGGTTCCTGGACCATTGGGACCTCTTTAGGGGCAGGTGTGACCTGTACACACAAAACACGTGGCACTTGAATCCCAGGGAGACCAATATCCTGGCGGGAAGGTTGGCTAAGGCTACTGGGGAGAGTTTAAACTAGATAAGTTGGGGGGAGGGGATCGAGACAAGGTGACTGGGAGCGAGGGAGTTAGCTCGCAAACAGAGAAGGGTTATAGACAGTGCAAGAGGGAGGATGGACCGGGGATAGAGAAGGGGAGAGCTCAGACCAAAGGATTGAGATGTGTTTACTTTAATGCCAGGAGTATAGTGAATAAAGGGGATGAGCTCAGAGCATGGATCGATGCCTGGAAGTGTGATGGGGTGCCATTACGGAGACTTGGATGTCTCAGGGACATGACAGGATACTCCAGGTGCCGGGATTCAGATGTTTTAGGAAGGACAGGGAGGGGGTGGAGTGACACTGCTAATCAGGGATATTGTCACAGCTGTAGAGAAGGTGTATGCTGTGGAGGGATTGTCCACAGAGTCTCTGTGAACATAAGAAATAGGAGCAGGAGTAGGCCATCTAGCCCCTCGAGCCTGCCCCGCCATTCAATAAGATCATGGCTGATCTGAAGTGGATCAGTTCCACTTACCCGCCTGATCCCTATAGCCCCTAATTCCCTTACCGATCAGGAATCCATCTATCCGTGATTTAAACATATTCAACGAGGTAGCCTCCACCACTTCAGTGGGCAGAGAATTCCAGAGATTCACCACCCTCTGAGAGAAGAAGTTCCTCCTCAACTCTGTCCTAAACCAACCCCCCTTTATTTTGAGGCTGTGCCCTCTAGTTCTAGTTTCCTTTCTAAGTGGAAAGAATCTCTCCATCTCTACCCTATCCAGCCCCTTCATTATCTTACAGGTCTCGATAAGATCCCCCCTCAGCCTTCTAAATTCCAACGAGTACAAACCCAATCTGCTCAGTCTCTCCTCATAATCAACACCCCTCATCTCTGGTATCAACTTGGTGAACCTTCTCTGCACTCCCTCCAAGGCCAATATATCCTTCCGCAAATAAGAGGACCAATACTGCACACAGTATTCCAGTTGCGGCCTCACCAATGCCCCGTACAGATGCAGCAAGACATCTCTGCTTTTATATTCTATCCCCCTTGCGATATAGGCCAACATCCCATTTGCCTTCTTGATCACCTGTTGCACCTGCAGACTGGGTTTTTGCGTCTCATGCACAAGAACCCCCAGGTCCCTCTGCACAGCAGCATGTTGTAATTTCTTTCCATTTAGATAATAATCCAATTTGCTATCATTTCTTCCAAAGTGAATAACCTCGCATTTGTTAACGTTATACTCCATCTGCCAGATCCTCGCCCACTCACTCAGCCTGTCCAAATCTCTCTGCAGACCTTCTACGCCCTCCACACGATTCACTTTTCCACTTATCTTTGTGTCGTCTGCAAACTTTGTTACCCTACACTCAGTCCCCTCCTCCAGATCATCTATATAAATGGTAAATAGTTGAGGCCCCAGTACCGATCCCTGCGGCACGCCACTAGTTACCATCTGCCAACCAGAAAATCACCCATTTATTCCGACTCTCTGCTTCCTGTCAGATAGCCAATCCCCAATCCACGCTAACACCCTACCCCCAACTCTGTGGGTGGAAGTTCGGAGTGGGAAGGGGTCAATCACTTTGCTGGGAGTTTTCTACAGGCCGCCCAATAGTAACAGGGAGGTAGAGGAGCAGATAGGGAAACAGATCCTGGAGAGATGCAGTAATAGCAGAGCTGTTGTGATGGGAGACTTTAATTTCCCAAACATAGATTGGAATATCCCTAGGGTAAGGGGATTGGATGGGGAGGAGTTTGTTAGGTGTGTTCAGGAGGGTTTCCTAACACAGCATGTGGACAAGCCTACAAGAGGAGAGGCTGTACTTGATCTGATACTGACCAATGAACCTGGACAGGTGTCAGATCTCTCAGTGGGAGAGCATCTTGGGGATAGCGATCATAACTCTATCCCCTTTATGCTTGCATTGGAAAAAGAGAGGATCAGGCAAGCTCGGAAAGAGGAGTAAATTGGAAGGAGGTATTCTCGGGGAAATGTACTGAAGAGAGGTAGCAGTTTTTCAAGGAATGTCTGTCTAGAGTTCTACAGGACAAGGTTCCGAGCAGACAGGGAGGTGTTGGTAGGTTAAAGGAACCGTGGTGCACGAAAGCTGTGCGGGACCTAGTCGAGAAGAAAAGGAAAGCATACAAAGGTTCAGAGAGCTTGGCGAAGATAGGGATCTTGATGAGTATACGGCTTGTAGGAAGGGACTAAAGAAGGAAATTAGGAGTGCCAGAAGGGATCATGAGAAGGCCTTAGCAGGTAGAATTAAGGAAAACCCTAAGGCGTTCTATAAATATGTGAAGAGTAAAAGAGTGAAGAGTAAAAGGATGAGATGTGAAGGAATAGGGCCTATAAAAGGTGAAGGCGGGAAAGTCTGTACGGAACCAGTAGAAATGGCAGAGGTGCTTAATGAGTATTTTGCCTCGGTTTTCACAGAGGAGAAGGACCTGGGTGGATGTACTGCGGGCTTGCGGTGGACGTACTGCGGGCTTGCGGTGGACTGAAAAGATTGAGTATGTGGACTTTAAGAAAGAGGTTGTGCTGGAATCTTTGAATGGCATCAAGATAGATAAGTCGCCGGGTCCGGATGGGATGTACCCCAGGTTACTGTGGGAGGCGAGGGAAGAGATTGCAGAGCCTCTGGCAATGATCTTTGCGTTGTCGATGGAGACGGGAGAGGTGCCGGAGGATTGCGGATGTGGTTCCTATTTTCAAGAAGGGGAATAGGGATAGCCCAGGTAATTACCGACCGGTGAGTCTAACCTCAGCAGTTGGTAAGCTGATGGAGAAGATCCTGAGGGACAAGATTTATGAGCATTTAGAGAGGTTTAGTATGCTCAAGAATACTCAGCATGGCTTTGTCAAAGGCAGATCGTGCCTTACGAGCCTGGTGGAGTTCTTCGAAAATGTGACTAAACACATTGACGAAGGGAAAGCGGTAGATGTGGTTTATATGCAAGGTGTTCGATAAGGTCCCCCATGCAAGGCTTCTAGAAAAAGTGAGAGGGCATGGGATCCAAGGGGCTGCTGCCCTGTGGATCCAGAACTGGCTTGCCCAAAGGAGGCAGAGAGTGGGTATAGATGGGTCGTTTTCTAAATGGAGGTCGGTCACCAGTGGTGTGCCCCAGGGATCTGTTCTGGGACCCTTGCTGTTTGTCATTTTCATAAATGACCTGGATGAGGAAGTGGAGGGATGGGTTGGTGAGTTTGCCGACGACACGAAGGTTGGTGGGGTTGTGGATAGTCTGGAGGGATGTCAGAAGTTACAGAGGGACATAGATAGGATGCAAGACTGGGCGGAGAAGTGGCAGATGGACTTCAACCCAGATAAATGCGTAGTGATCCATTTTGGCAGGTCAAATGGGATGGAGGAGTACAATATAAAGGGAAAGACCCTTAGTACTGTGGAGGATCAGAAGGACCTTGGGGTCCGGGTCCATAGGACTCTAAAATCGGCCCCGCAGGTGGAGGAGGTGGTTAAGGCGGCGTGTGGTGTGCTGGCCTTTATCAATCGAGGGATTGAGTTTAGGAGTCCGGGGATAATGATGCAGCTATATAAGACCCTCGTCAGACCCCACTTGGAGTACTGTGCTCAGTTCTGGTCGCCTCATTACAGGAAGGATGTGGAAAAGATTGAAAGGGTGCAGAGGAGATTTACAAGGATGTTGCCTGGATTGAGTGGCATGCCTTATGAGGATAGGCTGAGGGAGCTCGGCCTTTTCTCCTTGGAGAGACGTAGGATGAGAGGAGACCTAATAGAGGTATACAAGATGTTGAGAGGCATAGATTGGGTGGACTCTCAGAGGCTTTTTCCCAGGGTGGAAATGGCTGCTACGAGAGGACACAGGTTTAAGATGCTGGGGGGTAGGTACAGGGGAAATGTTAGGGGAAGGTTTTTCACACAGAGGGTGGTGGGCGAGTGGAATCGGCTGCCATCAGTGGTGGTGGAGGCAAACTCAATAGGGTCTTTTAAGAGACTCCTGGATGAGTACATGAGACTTAATAGGATGGAGGGTTATAGGTAGGCCTAAAAAGGTAGGGATATGTTCAGCACAACTTGTGGGGCCGAAGGGCCTGTTTTGTGCTGTAGTAAAAAAAAAAAATTGTGGTTGCAAGCTCTTTAGACTTGAGCACCTAAACTGGGCTGGTATCCTAACTCAATACAAAGGGAGTGCTGAGTCGTTGAAGGTTCAAATCACTGCATTAAAAAGAATATGACACTGTGCATTATTGGAGAGTAATCTCAGTGCAAATCTCCAGTATTGGAGGATATCCTTCTCAAATCCATAGAACTATACTTGAGAGCTTGTCACCAACAAGGAGAGTCTGGTACATATCACTTTATAAGTAGTGAGAGCAATTAGGAGCCTATCCAACAGTCAAAGAGGTGAGAATTCTTAAGGGTCTAAACTGGACAAAAAGTAGAGAATGAACACAAGCAGTTAAGATATTAATACAGCACCTCCTTCAAGTATTCACTAGAGAAGACATTTGCAACATGCCACTCGTAAGTTGATTAATAGGTGGAGTGGGGGTCAGCGGGGGTTGTTTGCATGAGAGAATTGCTGAGCAGAGTTTCCAAGAGACTCATGTTTGAACCATCATTGTTTCTAATTTAAATCAATGCCTTAGATTCAGAAGCTCAATGCAAACTTATCAAATTCATATATGACATACAACTAGGAAGAGACAGTCAACTGATTTTAGGGAGTTGCAAAGCTTTTAATAGCACAGATTTCTATTGCAGAAATTGTGCAATCATCTAAAAAAACGATCTTGTGATGGGGAAGCTGTAAATTGTCCCCAGATGGATGAAATAGGATAGACCATCCCATCTTCCTAATCTGTAACAGACTTACATTGTCGCAAAAACTGGTACATCAAAATATCACTGTCCATGCCCCACCACTTCATGGCACATCACAGTACTACTGCAATTGACCTAGATGAGTTGTCCAGTGTTTTAAGGAATCATTAATAAAAAATATTAAACAAACTCCAACTATACTAAAATAACTAACTTTATTTGCGCAGTTAATAATGATCTCAAACTGTCGGGAGTATTTTTGAGACGAGTTAATAACTGTAAATTATCCTGAAAATAAGCATTTAAGTTGTATTTTAAGCATTTCACCCAACTTTCTTTCTTTAAATTGAGAAATGAACAATAAATGGAAGAAATGGAAGCAATTAACTGAAGATTACATCAAAGCCATCTACTAACTATAACCAGATGGCAACTGAGATGATGCAATGATGAGCCTAGCCTAATAACTTCATGGGAACTGGAACATAACCGATGGCTAGATGAAACGTGCTCTATAAAGTGGATGGCCAAATGCTTATACAGAAGAAATTATATTCAATATAAAATTTATAGAATGTGCAGCACATTCAGCCAAACTATCCTACAATGGTATTTATGCTATTCAGGTTTCCTCCCACCCCTTTTCATCTAACCCAATCAAGCTTTCCTATCTGTCATGTCTTTATCTAGTATACCCTTAAATGCATCTTTTTTTTAACATCAGAATTTTTTCAATGTCTTTTTATCAATTCTGTGTTCATTGATAACACATTTTATCAATTATGTTAACATAACCAATGTGTTACATTGATACACATTGATTAAACAGCCACAATCATTTTCTTTTAAGCAAAACACTGTTCCAATCCCAAAACATCTGCATAACAAGTGTACGGTGTTCCAATGAAACATGTTAATAGTTTTAAATGTAGGTCAGAGGAAGATAGTTACTGAGAGATATGTTAACAAGTTATGTTATCCTGATTAGCTAGTCCTGCGAAGATAGTGACAATGACAAATTTTAATGTTTGTATGGCCTTCAAGGTAGTGGGAATAAAATTTAATTTAGAAATGAAATCTCATTGTGCTGCACAATACAAGAGGATGTGTCAGGAAGTGTAAATTTCCTTGAGGAATTGGAAAATATTTGGCCATAACTTTATGTTTCTGTCATGTTCACTTAGCTAAAAAAAACACAATGTGCGGACCTACAATGGATGCAGACTTGCATTTATATGGCACCTTTCACAAGTTCAGAATGTCCCAAAATGCTTTAAAGCCAATGTTTTGAATATAGGAAATAGCTTCCAATTTGCAAATGGCAAGTTTCCACCACTGGCACATACACAGAGAAAGCCAAATCAACTTTGTTTAAATTCAATTCAACTCAACTACAGAATATCTATTTCTAACATTTTCCAACAATGATGGTAACCCGCCTCAGCTCCAACTGCAGCATTTCCACCCAACGCAACCTTGTCACAGGCATTTCCCAGTGCAGATCTTTGTCCAGCCACAAGGAGGTATGTGTACACAGTAAGTGTTGATTTGTTGCCATTGTATCAGTGGAAATGTGTGACCTCTGATTTGAATCTCCCCTTGAGGGAGATCAAGATATTACTGCTATGGAGAATCTTGAGAGGAAATGCATACATCACATCCACAGCATAATAGATCAGTGCATTTAGACCATATTGGACAGACTTTGAAGTGTTAAATGCAACATCCTGCACTATCTTGAAAGTCTTCCAAGCTTAAAAAAACTAATGCTAGAAAAAAAATTACAAAACAAACAAAAGCACCTATTGATCCAACTACTTCATCAAAACCAGCTGGAATTTCAGGCTAATTTGACTGAAGAATACGACTTTGAACAAAAATGCTGCTTCAGTTCACAATGCTCAGTGCACAGAAAAAACATAAATGCACTAAATTGGAAGATTGGCGATGTTTACTCAAGGTATTAAATGTATCTAAATAAGATTAGTCTTGTCTGAGTGCAAAGGAACAATTTGAGGATGTTATGCACTGCTTGGAAAAAATTAATTCACCAAGACTGGTGGTCAACATAAGAAAAAGCATTTCTGAAAATGTTCTATTAACCAGCGAGCAAAGAATCATCATTGAGAATCATCAAAGAGCATCATCATTGCAAATCCTAAAAACTGCTCAAGTCTGTTACTCTGTATTGTAATTAATGCTCCTTTTTAAAAATTGCGTACAGTCATACAGATCTACAGAACAACTGGCTACAGAACATTTACAGATGCACCATTGAAAGCATTTTTTCTGTTTGTTTCACAGCTTGGTATGGCTCCTGCTCTGCCCAAGACCGCAAGAAACAACAAAGGGTCGAGAATGAAGCCCTGTCCATCACTCAAACCAGCCTCCCAACCATTGATTCTGTCTACACTCCCTGCTGCCTTGGAAAAGCAGCCAGCATAATTAAAGACCCCACGCACCCCGGATATTCTCTCTTCCACCTTCTCCCATCGGGGAAAAGATACAAGGTCTGAGGTCACGTACCAGCCGACTCAAGAACAGCTTCTTCCTGCTGCATCAGACTTTTGAATGGACTTACCTCACACCAAGTTGATCTTTCTCTACACCCTAGCTATGACTGTAACACTACATTCTGCACTCTCTCCTTTCTTTCTCTATGAATGGTATGTTTTGTCTGTAGAGCACAAGAAAAAATACTTTTCATTGTATGTTAATACATGTGGCAATAAAAAATTAAGATTTGTGGCCACATTTCCCCAAAAGTCAAGTTTCTGATCTCAACTGTACCATCATGGGGAGATAGTGAACAGATACTGGGTGCTTTTCCAAGAGAAAGGAAATTGGGTTGCAGAGGTGATGTCCCAAGTCCCAACTGGGTTGCAGGGGTGACATCCCAACTCCGAATAGGCGCCGGAGCATGGAGACTAGGGGAATTTCACAGTAACTTAATTGCAGTGTTAATGTAAGTCTTACTTGTGACTAATAAATCAACTTTAAAATTTTAACTTTAAATAAACTTGATAACGTCATCATTGCAGATCTCCTCATGGTGGCATAAAGCCTAGCATCAGCAGAGACCAGACAACCAGTTTCAAATTCATCCTACTGGTTGGAGAAGCTGCACAGATCTTATCATGAAAAATACAGCACAGCTTTTCTTTTTCAAAAAACATCTCCACTGTGCCTATTAAACATGAAATATTGCCGGTAATTGTACAGTGTTGGGAGGTTCTTTAAAAGTTTTTTTAAATAAACATTCATATAATCACATTCCCTCATGAATAATGCATAGGCAATCAAAGCTGGCACATTCTTATCTTTTTTGTGAGATGCACTTTAATGTCACTTGCTGTTTCAGCGATCAGGAATTTCCTACATGAATGTGAAGTTACATCTTATCACTCCGACATATTGTACTGGACTATTTTCCTCCTTTGGATGCCGTGCAAAATCATTTAAGGCACAGGCAGCCTAATGAGAGGCAGCTATTGTATTTAGATAAAATCCAATCAAGCAGTTGAAATACTTAGCTGACAAAAATCTTTTCAGCAGCCCCATCCAATGAAGATATTTAAAATGTGCAAAAAAAATTGATTTCTCAATAAAGAAAATAAAAGCTGTGCACAAAATCCCACAGCAATTAGCTTGAAATATTAAGTGTAAATGAAATCTTTCAAAACATTTTAATTTCCTCTTACAGAAAAAGGCCATAACAATTCATATACAAAATGTTTGTGCTATGTAAAATCTGATATAAAAAATCCATTAACCATATTTTGTGCCATACAGATCTTAAAGCTGATTAAAATTTAAATCACGCAATATAGAATGATGTGAGCACAGTTTCTACCCCATCAATCCAAAACATGAATGCTTATAAGAACTAAAAACTGCAGTCTTAAGAATTGCAGATCAATGTCTCAAGCATGTCTATTTGTTGCACGGTGATGTAAACATGCACATTTATTCGTATGGCTTCATTATGTATTATTTTTTAAGCAAACATAATACGACTTGTAAGAAGCCACACATGCGTGATTCACACATCTTTCTTACATTTGTTCATCAAAACGTTTGGGGCCACAAGGGACCATCTCAAAAAAAAAATCACTCGATTGTTTTAAGGAATGTTTTTCAAATGTACCAGATTACTTTTAACAACCACAACAAAGTTGCAGCTTTGCTGTATCCACTGAATAATTGCAGAAATATTGGCCCTTTCCACTTGTTAACTAATAATAAAAATTTTAAAATATAAAAGCAATATGCTCTACTTACCTCCTGCATGCAATGTTTCCGGCTCCTTCGCTTTCCAGTTCCTTGATCCTCCCAGTCACTTGATCGTGCTTGCTGCATACCATGCTCCCCGACCCTCCTAGACGCATGCCAACCTTCTGGATCCCCGCCTCGCTTACCCACTACTTTCCTCTCCCGAACCCTTGCTGTAAGCAAGGGCTTGACAGATGAGCAGAGAGAGGCCGGAACAGTAGCTTCAGAGTGAGAGCAATTTCAAGTTGCAAGGTTGTGGAGGAAAGGCACAAGCTTGAGAGCCAGAAAGAGGGAGGATTTACTGTACTGCAACTTTAATATTATTATGAAGTGCAATGTGCTAAAGTTACAACATAAATCCAGAGTTAGAGCCCAACCAGACTAAACAGATCCCCTGGCAGAATCTCACTTGGATTTGATATCCTCGGGTGCCACATCCTGGGGTGTGGCCAAAGAGGAATGTCTTAAAGAGAGAGGTAGAAGGAGGGAAGTCCAGAGTTTAAAGGCCTAGACTGCAAAAGGGACAGCTACCAAAGGGAGTGCAGGATGCAAAAAAAAACTAGAATCGAGGGAATGCAGAGCACTCAGAGGATTGTGTGCACTTGCTGGAAAAAGTAGTAAGGCTGTGGCAGGATTTGAACACAAATTTATGAAAGAGCAGAGCTCTCTCACGGGAAAAGAACCTCTTCTGTGGGAGACAACATAACCAAATATAAGTGCAATCGCACAGAAAATAATGGTAGGTCAATTTGACAATATATTCGAACAGAACTATCTGGTCCAGCAGCTCACAACATTTTTTGAATTAATCGCTGATGGAATTCTAGCAGGGTAACCCACTCAGTGGAAAGTTGTCAGGATTGGATCGATCACCCCTTTTACATCCTGATGTCAACGTAAAGTAAAATGGCGCAGAGGATATAATAGGAGGCCGCGTTTGTCTGATCAGTTCCCACAAGGAAGACATAACTAAAATTACCACCCTGGTTTTGTCACAAGATGTAAAGTATAAAAGCCAAGAGATAATGACAACCTTTCTAAAATATTAACAAGCAATCAGTTAGAGTGTTGTGTGCTGTACTGGACTCCAAACTATAGAAACAATATTAAGCCTTAAGAGAAGGTACAACACAAATTCACCAGGATATTGCCTGGTATAGGGAGAAGTGGAAGAAAGACATGAAAAAATTAAGCATTTTTGTAAGAATAACTCGGTGTGATATGATAGTCGTAATTAAAATTATGAAAGGTTGGGGCAAGACAGATAGAAAAAGACTTCTGGTAGTTCTTCTGGTGTCAGAACAAGGGCCACGGATACAAAATCTGAGATTTACAACAGAGAGCAAGAGAAACTTCTTTACACAGAAAATCGTGAGGCCTTCTCAACTTCCAGGGTTAGTGCTCAAGACACAAGCCATGTTGGTGATCCAACAGTAGGGTGGATAAGTGATACAAGGAAGACAGATGAAGTGATAGGCAAAGAGGACAGATAAAATGTTTCGAGCTATTTTCTTGCACAGAGGGTATACCGACAGGATAGTTGAGTCAAATGGCCCATTTCCGTATCATATTTTATATATAAAATCTTTCAGCTTCAAATTATCTTCTCACTACACAAGTCAATAATGGCAGGTCTTGTTCATTTCTGTTTTTCTCTCTCCCTTCTGCATCTCTCACTCTCCTTTCTTCCACTTGTGTTCTCCATTTTTCCAACCCTCCCCGATTTAGTTTCCCTGCTCTTACTTCTCATTTTCCTTCCGTATCTGCCTGTTTACCTTTCTTTTCCTGATAAAATAAATTTCATGTGGAAATACTTATTCAGGCTGGCTTCCTCGGTGTTAACGTGGGTCTCTCTTCCTACACCACTGCAAATAATTCCTGTCTTCCACATTATGCTCTCTGCTTCACTGTTTTTAATGCACCCAGGTCCCTGTCAGTGTTTCCTGCTGTATCCTCAGCCCATTTTTCTTTCAGCCCTTGTTGCTGCTGCTCCTATAATTCGCACCCCCACCCCTCCCATGTTGATTTTTTGTTTTTAATTTCCCACAGGGATACCAGCTATCGCCACTTTGCCCAGCTGACTCTTGACACCGCTCTCACCTTCTGATTCTTAAGGGCTCCAGTTTTATCTGTTGCTGACTTTTTTTTTAAACCTTGAACTGGGTTCAATAGTTTCTACTAATTGGAACAAGCAGTACAATGCAAGAGCCATAATGGTTTAGCACACCGAACCAATTCACATCAGCCTCCTCTAAATATTGCCAGGATTGTTCGGCTGTCCAAGGAGCAAATGAATTATTATAAATGGGGTACTCCTCAGCTGGAACTAATATCGTGACTCTTCGGCTCAGATCAGTAACTACAATATTTCATTGATTATCAGGATATGGGCAAAGGTGATATTTACTATCCTCCCTACTTACCATGGCTGAGTGACCACAGAGGGTATTTAACAGTCAACCACATAATGTGACACTGAAGTCACGGGTAAGCCAGACGGGGTAAGGACGGTCGAATGAACTAGATGAGTTTTATTTTTAAAATGAAAATTTAGCATCGTTCCTGATTTTTATTTCTCATGGCAGCCCACAAATTATCAAAATTATTGAATTCGGAACTAACCAATGACTATGTGTCATGGTGGGATTGAACCCTGTATCTCCAGTTTGCTGGTTGAATACCATAACTACCACATCATCACAGTACGGTGGCACAGTGGTTAGCCCTGCTGACCCAAGTTCGATTTACAGCTTAGGTCACTGTCTGTGCGGAGTCTGCACGTTTTCCTCGTTTCCATGTGGGTTTCCTATGGCTGCTCCGGTTTCCTCCCACAGTCCGAAAGATGTGCTGGTTAGGTGCATTGGCCATGCTAAATTCTCCCTCAGTGTACCCGAACAGGTGCCGGAGTGTGGCAACTAGGGGATTTTCACAGTAACTTCATTGCAGTGTTGACTCGTGACACTAATAAAAAAAACTTTCAACTTTACACCGAAATGTGATATAAAATTTGTAAACAATGGAAAGTATGTCCTATTTTGTTTGTTGCTACAATAACCCAACTCAAAAAATGTTGCTCTTTCAATTAAACTTTAAGAAAAATACTCTTTGCTGCCATCTAGAAAATTAGAGTTGAAAGGGAGTTTATCAAACAGCTTTGACAGGCACACAATTCACGAATGGTCTGGGTTTACTTTTTATCATTACAAGAACTCTGATTTATTATGCTCTATGATTTATTATTAAAAGCAGAAACATCACTGACCAATTGTTTTTGCACAGATATGAAGTCAAGATGATTTTTTTTCCAAGTACAAGACCCCCCCCACTTCTATTTTAAGGAAGCTCCTTCCCCCTTCCCACTCACGCCCCTGCCCAAGTTGTGATCAAATCTTAGAGGAATACTTCACCTTAAATGAACTCTTTATTAAGCCAAGACAGCTAGCACTGCAGAGTCCATTGCATTTATACTGCAAGGGGAACTCCACAGCAAAGGCAACAACATAAAACAACTGCCCACAGGCAAACTTGCAGCTTTCATTTTCTATCAATGGACTTTCCCTGATGATTTTGAGTTCCGCACAGACCTGCAAGCAGAAAAAGGTGCTTATCCGTGCTGGCACCAGTAGCCATTTACAGCTTTTTCCAGCAACTAAAAGTGTTTTCCACTCCTCTGATATGAGCAAAACCGCCTCCAATTACATTACAACTTAGCTACTAAAGTCAGAACTGCTGTCTGCAGCAACAAGGTCATAGATGGGGGTGTGACTTTGCAATATTTTAGACGTTGATCGTAAGGCAACTGACTTTCCACCCTCTCCACCTTGCTCCTTAACTCTGCCCTACACAATGTCATCTGTGTTAAAAACAAAAATCCAGGATACTAAACAAATCCGAATTCTCCATTCCTCCAAAGTCACTTTTTAATTAAACACAAGATCTCTTTGTACAGTGCACGAGGTGTGTATGCACCAACATGTCACTTAAGACAACTTTCAAATCTCAATCGCTCAAAAGTACAAAATAATTCAATGCAGATTCAACAGCTCAGGAAAAATTAAAAATCTTGGTTTCTTGAAATTCTAATAAAGAGAGGAAACACTAAAGTGGTTCATCTCCATCAAAATACTTTCCACTTGCTCGGAGTGTAAACCCAGTGACAGTGTTGTTCAACACTTCGCCCCAGGTGACTGAAGTTAATTACCTGACCTACTATTAATTGGTTCCTGTGACGGTCTGTGATCCCAAAGGAATTTCAAGCTGTCATTGTTTTTTTTAAATTAAAATCAATTAGTTGCAATCAATTGCAATTGCTAATTATGTTTCACTGACTATCTACTGTGGTCACTTTCCCTTCTTCCTTTTTAGCTTTAATATGCCATCTGACAAGACTGTTCTTCCCACACCCTCACTGTAATGAGTTCAAACTTGGTGTGCAGTCTCAAGATTCTTAATTCTTCTTAATGCTAGTTTTATTAAGGCTATATCTTGTCCTATTAAGTCTTAAAATGCTTTATAAAATCTTAAATTCTATTTCCTTCCTCATTTAATTCACGTCTTTACAATCCCAGTTTAGCATTGCCGATTCTTCACTTCTAGGTTCACCTCATTTCTTTCAAAATTGGTGGTGTCGTGCACAAACTAAAACTTTGCAGCAAAACAGGGATTGTCAGTACAGGCGTACATAAATATCACTGGGTTGTCAGAACAAGTCTGACAAGAAAAATGACAAACCAAAACAAAAAAGGTAGAGGAAGAAAGATACTGCAAGGGGAAACTGCATAATAAGGAATATTTTTATTTATAAAAGAAATCTTGGGAATTAGAATCAACTGCAAAAGTGTAAAATGAAAGGTTCCAGTTACACAACAAATAATTATTTTTTTCCTTAAAAACTTGAGAAATATTACAAGTATTATGGATTAATGGACTACATCCCAAGGTTAAACAAAGCCAGGGAAGAAATAATCGATGCAATGAGGATCATTTTCTAATCCTCACTAGATACAGGTGAGGTTCCAGGAAATCGGAGGTCTGAAAGTGTTGCACTATTACTTAAAAAGGGTACAAGGGATAGGCCAGAAAATTATAGGCCAGTCAGTCTGACTTCAGTGGTGGACAAAGTACTGGAATCAATTCTGACAGGATAGACAGTCACTTAAAGGAATAATTGATCAGGAATAGTCAGCCTGGTTTTGTTAGGGGAAGAATGTGTCTGACTGACTTAACAGAATTTTTTGAGGAAGTAACAAGCTGGCTTGATGAGGGTAGTGCAGTGGATGTTGTTTACATTAATTTCAGTAAGGCATTTGACATGGTCCCACATGGCAACTCGTCAGAAAAGTGAGATCCCATGGGATACAGGGGAAGGAGGCAGGTTGGATCCAAAATTGGCTAAGTAATGGGAAACAAGGAGTAATGGTCAATGGATTTGTTTGCAAATGGAATGTAGTTTCCTGTGGCATTCCACAGGACCCAGAGATGGGGTCCTTGCTGTTTGTTGTGAATGTTGACGATTTGGATCTAAATAAGGGAAGCACGATTGGGGAATTTGCAGATGGTACAAAAATTGGCTATGTAGTTGATAGTTATTCCATATTTATTTATTAAAGCATGATTGCGTTAAGAGGTCACATGTGATTGGGGTGTTTCAGAAGCTCCTGCTTTTAGTTTCAGTTTCTCTCTGTACGGGCAAAGGCTCCTAGAATAAATCAGTTATTGTTAGTTTGAATGTGTGTGTGCAAACCATGTCTTTTTCTTTTCCTGTAAAACCCACAACCCCAAACATAGTTCGGACATTACAACAGTGAAGAGGACAGCTGTTGACTCCAGAATATCAATGGTAGAATATCAATGGTTTTGATGAGTAGGTGGAAAAGTGACAAATGGAATTCAATCCAAAAGGAGGGCAAACAAAGCAAGTTAATATTCGATAAGCAGGATATTGAGAGGGGCTGAGGAAATAAGAGATCTTGAAGTGCATGACCACAGGTTCATGAAGGTGGCAGGACAGGTGGATAAGGGGTGAAGTATATGGAATGTTTTCCTTTATTGGATGAGGTATTGAGGACAAAAGCAGGTTTGCAATGCTCGAACTGCATAAAAAGATGGTTCAGCCACAGTTTGAATTTTGTGTACAGTGCTCACCACATTACAGGAAGGATATAATTGCTTTGCAGAGAATACAGAATACAAAAAGGTTGTCAGGGCTTCAAAATTACAACTATGAGGAAAGATTGAATAGGCTAGGGATGCTTTCCTTAGATCAGAGAAGGCTGAGCGGTGACCTAATTGAGGTGTACAAAGTTATGGAGGAACCTAGATAGAGAAGACAGCAAAGACGTGCCTCCCCTAACTGAGGGATCAGTTGCCGCAGGTATAGATTTAAGGTGATTGGTAGAAGGATTAAAGTGGACATGAGAAAAAACATCTTCACCCAGAGGGTGGTGGTGGGCATTTGGAATTCACTGCCTGAATTGGTGGTTAAAGTCGATATGCTCAACTCATTTAAAATGGTACCTAGATCTGCAGCTTCAGTGCTGTAATCTGCAAGACTGCGGACCAGGTGCTGGAAAGTGGGCTTAAAATGAGCAGCTGGTTTCTGTTTTTCTTTTTTATGGCCAGCGGAAACAGAGTGGGCTGAATGTCCACTTTCTGCACCATAACTTTATATGGTTCTAAGCATGAAGGACATCTGAACATCAGTGGATTGTGTACACCGGGCGGCAGTATTTAGCACTGCAGCCTCACAGCACCATGGACCCGGCTTGGGTCACTGTCTGTGCAGAGTCTGCATGTTCTCCCCGTGTCTGCTTGGGTTTCTTCCAGGTGCTCCGGTTTCCTCCCACAGTCCAAAAGACGTGCTGGTTAGGTGCATTGGCCATGCTAAATTCTCCCTCAGTGGACACGAACTGGCGCCGGAGTGTGGCAACCAGAAGATTTTTGCGGTAACTTCATTGCAGTGTTAATGTAAACCTGCTTGTGACACTAACAAATAAGCTTTAAAAACTTTGAACAGCCTCTGACCTGATGTTTGCAGCTACCAGCTTAATAATCTCCTTAAAGGTTAACGGTTGTAATTATGCAACTATCCGCCTAAACTAGAAATGAAGCAGAGAGTCAAGAAGCTGCTCTCCTAAAACAAAGAAAAATTATGTGGAGTTGATGCAATTCTGCTTTTTAAAAACTATTTTATTCTATGCTGGTGCTAAGCAATAAGACTGCTCATTTTCACTACATGGGGATGGATATATATGAGTCCTGCTCCATTTAATTTCCTATTCAAGCTATAAAAAATGAGGAATCAAAACTTCTTGTTAGGAGTGAAGGTTAAAAAAAAATTGATGCTTCATGGGACTGAGGACATTACTACTCTATTTACCCCTCCAGCTTCAACCTACCCATGTATAACCAACAGGCTGCAGTGCAACAATTCATCTAACTTATTTCAACAGCAGTTCTATGTTAAGGAGAGTAGCATCATCATGGAATATTATCACATCCCAATCACACACCATACTGACCAGGGCAAATTTGCCAATCAAAATCTTGCAATTCCCTACTTAACACCATTATCACATGCACCACAGAAGTTCAAGACGATGTGTCATTCCTTCTTAAGGCAGCTAGATTAGACAATAAATAGACCCCCTTTTGAAAAAAGGCCTCCGCACTCCTGTGTTAAAAATTGCAAAAAGTGTAATCACAGTTCATGTCATGCAATTGACCAGTCCAAATGTGTGAATGGCGACAAGAACAAAATCAGGCTATAATATTCATCTCCTTTCCTCCAGGGCAGCACAGTGGTTGGCGCTGCTGCCTCACAGCGCCAGGGACCCGGGTTCAATTCCTGGCTTGGGTCACAGACATTCTGCTCCTGTCTGCGTGGGTTTCCTCCGGGTGCTCCAGTTTCCTCCCACAGTCCGAAAGACGTTTTGGTTAGGTGCATTAGCCATGCTAACTTCTCCCTCAGTACCTGAACAGGTGCCAGAGTGTGGCGACTAGGAGATTTTCACAGTAACTTCATTGCAGTGTTAATGTAAGCGTACTTGTGTCTAATAAATAAACTTTGAAACCTATGCCCTAAAACAACAAGTGTTGCAGAAGAATCACTTAGAAACTGCCAAATGGTCTCAATGTCAAGATTACCAGTTTCCAACAATTCATCAGATAATGGGAAACACACATGTACCCAATATGTCACATTGGCAACATGGATGAAACATCCATGAATTTCAATATGCCTACCAACTGAACCATGCATTGGAAAGGTTCAAAAACAGTTCGTGAAAACCGCAGGACATGCAAAAAAGGGATTCAGTGGTATTTGCCTGCATGGCCAACAAAACAAAAATTAAGCCTATGGTAATTTTCATACAGTAAATCTTGCTGAAAATCAATTTCCCTGCAGGAGTTTTTGTGTAAGTCTATAATAACAGTTGGATGGATGGATAAGGATGGAGTCAAGTTATTGATCAATAATATGTAAAATAGGCTTCCCGGTGGCCTACATAGGAATGCAGCTTATTCATGTGGGACATGTTCAGATTTCATATAATTGATGAGATCAAGAAATGCCTATGAATAAATAACACCCACATTGCAGTTACACCGGGTTGGAGGGGGTAAGGGTCTGACATCCATAATTCAATCTCTGAATTCTAGGATCATGCTTACGGCGCATGGAATAAGTGGACGTTTGATGGAGGAAAAAAATCTTCAGAGTGGAAATATGTGCACCATCCCGTTTGATGTCGTGTGTGATTTTGTCATCAAATCTTGGGATGCTATTAATGCACAAAGTGTCATCAGATTGTTCAAAAACTGGACAAGAGAAAGAAAGACAATTTGCTGAGGAGGAACCTTTCTGAAACTGAAGGCTCCACATCTGATCCAGGGCGGAATCGTTACGATGATGCCACAGTGAAGTTGATTAACTTGTTTATGTCAGATGCCAAAGGCAATGAATTTGATGGGTCTAAAACATTTTCCTGGTGGTTAAAGGCATTTTTGTACTGTTAATCTATTCAGTAAACTACTAATTTAAAATGAAATGTTATGTTTTATTTTCACATGTCAAAATGGCAACCACCCACACTGACAGTTCACATTTTATAGAATCTCTACAATGGCAAAGGAAGTCATTTGGCCCATCGAGCCTGTACTGGCAACAATCCCATCCAGGCCCTATCCCCATAACCCCACGTATTTACTCTGTTAATCCCCCTGACACTAAAGAGCAATTTAGCAGGCCAATCAACCTAACCTGCACATCTTTGGACTGTGGAGAACACCCAGAGGAAACCCACGCAGACACAGGGAGAACATGTAAATGATCTCAATGTCAAAATTACCAAACTCCACACAGTCACCCAAAGCCAGAATTGAACCCAGGTCCCAGGCATTGAGAGGCAGCAGTGCTAACCACTGTGTTGCCTCTATATTTGGCCTAGAAGTTGACCCCCATCTTTGAAACAACTTTTGGAGGTTTCAAAGGTCAATTTATACACTGACATATATGGTAGTTTGAAACAACAGATTTTTTTTAGACCAAAGTAAAGTTACAATGTTGGTTCTGTATCAATCTCTGCTCGGTAAGTGGAGTACAGGCCTTAGAAACATGCACAGAGTTCTTCTCACATGCATTTAATTGCCAGAGAAAGAAAGATTCTATATGAAGTTAATGATTAGTTGATAAAAGTCAAGGATGGTATCAAGTTGAAAGAACAGGCATACAACACAGAGTATTAGTAGTAGGCTAGAAGGTTGGGACTTTTTTAGAAATCAAAGTGGAAGAAAAAATAATGCAGGTGGGAAAAATTAGAGTACAAGAGAAAACTAATAAGGAAATAAAAAGACAGTAAAAAATTTCTACAAGTAAAAAAGGAAAAGAGTAGCTAAAGCATTGGCCCCCAAGAGGATGAGGCTGCAAATTAATAAGCAAGGAAACAGAAGAGACTTTGAATAAGCATTTTGCACGTCTTCATAGGAGAAGACATAAAAAGCATTCCAAGAATAGTAGAAAAACAAGAGGCAAAAGGGAGAACTCTAAACAATCAACATCACTAGAGAAAAAGTAATGAGAAAACTAAAGGGCCTAAAAACCCACAATCTAGTGTTTTACAATAAGTGACTACAGAGATAGTGGATGCATTGGTGTAATTTTCCAAAATTTGCCAGATTCTGAAAAGGTTGCAGCAGGTTTGAAAAACCACAAATCCAACACTTCAAGAAAGAGGAGAAACAAAGCAGTATAGCAAAGGCAGTTAAGCCTAACATCTGCCATTGGGAACATGTTATAGTCTATTTATCAGGCAACTAGTGGTACAACTTGCTTTCCTACCTATTTTCTCATCATCAAGAAATTTGGCTACAATGCAGTCAGTCCTTTCATCCAAGTAATTTATATAGATTGTAAATAGTTGAGGCCCCAAGCACTGATCCCTGTGGCATTCCACTCATTTGTCAACCTGGAAATGATCCATTTATCCCGATTCTGTTTTCTGTTAACTAACCAATTCTCTATTTATGCTAACGTGCTACCCCCAACACCATCTTGCGTAGTTACCTCTTATGTGACACCTTATTGAATGCCTTTTGGTAATCCAAATACACTACAGCTACTGGTACCACTTAATCCATTCTGCTTGTTACATCCTCAAATAGCTCGAATAAATTTGTCAAACACGGTTTCCCTTTCACAAAAATGTTGATTGCTTGATCATAGTATGGTTTTCTTTCTAAATACAATGCTACTACTTGCTTAATAATAGATTTTAGTATTTTCCCAATAACAGATGTTAGGCTAACTGCCTAGTGGATCTCATAAGAACATGTCATTATCGTTGAAAAACATAGATAACCAAATCACACCTTAGCATTTACAAGCTAGCTAAGTAGCATTACTGCATGAACATTGTGACGAGATTATAAAACTTTAATCCAGTTTTCATTTGGTTTCTAACCTTTCCATTTATCATATACAGATTAATTCTAGACAAATTAGAATATTTTGCAAAGTGATCTTACTTAAGGGTGAAATAATACTGCATTATTGTTTTAAGACCAACAGTTATATTGTGGAATGCCTGTCACAATTTGATCACAGAGAGCTTAGTACGTGTGTTTACATAGATGTAGATAATTCTTCCAACTGCAATTTTTAATGTTAACAACATTTGAACATGAAAAATATTTTTCACTTAAGTTTGGAAATGCACAGGCAGCCCGTAGACTGCCAATCACTTAAATTCAGTTTCATGCCACATGGTAGTGATACACTGCATACTGCCAAAGCGAAAGTTGAAATGAAGAAAAATGAGAAGACAGGAGAGTCAAACCCCTTGGCTTTGGCTCATTCGCAAGTTGAATCAGGACCTGACTGCAGACATAAGCAGCTAGTTTCTAAAAGCCAGGGTACAGGCACAGGAAAGTAATCAAAAAGGGGCATAAATACAAAAGTGAGGAAGCTTCAATTGTGCAAAGCCTTCGTTCAACCCCAAAAGGCATTTCGGCACCAACCCTCAGAAAATATATACTAGCCTTGGTAGAAGTACAGTGCAGATTCACCAGAAATGTACCAGCGCTTGCTTATCAGGACATGTTGCATTACCTTGGCTTGTATTTCTTAGACTTTAGAAGGTTGAGGATCGAAGATTATCAAGGGAGCCAATAGATACAGAGAAACTATTCCTCTCGTGTGCGAATCCACGACAAATAAAGGCAGTCTTAAAATTACAGCTAGGCCACAGTGGCATGAAATATGGCAGAGCTTTTACCCACAATTGTAATTTAAGACTGAATGACAGACTTTTATTAGATAAGAGTGTCAAGGGATCTGGAATAAAGCCAGGAAAATGGAGTTAATGCATAGATCAGCCGGTGGATGCGGTGTTTTTGGATTTCCAAAAGGCGTTTGATAAGGTGCCTCACAAAAGGTTGCTGCAGAAGATTGGGGCACACGGAGTTGGGGGTAGGGTGTTAGCGTGGATTGGGGATTGGCTATCCGACAGGAAGCAGAGAGTCGGAATAAATGGGTGCTTTTCTGGTTGGCAGATGGTAACTAGTGGCGTGCCGCAGGGATCGGTACTGGGGCCTCAACTATTTACCATTTATATAGACGATCTGGAGGAGGGGACTGAGTGTAGGGTAACAAAGTTTGCAGACGACACAAAGATAAGTGGAAAAGTGAATCATGTGGAGGGCGTAGAAGGTCTGCAGAGAGATTTGGACAGGTCGAGTGAGTGGGCGAGGATCTGGCAAATGGAGTATAACGTTAACAAATGCGAGGTTATTCACTTTGGAAGAAATGATAGCAAATTGGATTATTATCTAAATGGAAAAAAATTACAACATGCTGCTCTGCAAAGGGACCTGGGGGTCCTTGTACATGAGACGCAAAAACCCAGTCTGCAGGTGCAACAGGTGATCAAGAAGGCAAATGGGATGTTGGCCTGTATCGCAAGGGGGATAGAATATAAAAGCAGAGATGTCTTGCTGCATCTGTACAGGGCATTGGTGAGGCCGCAGCTGGAATACTGTGTGCAGTATTGGTCCCCATTATTTGCGGAAGGATATATTGGCCTTGGAGGGAGTGCAGAGAAGGTTCACCAGGCTGATACCAGAGATGAGGGGTGTTGATTATGAGGAGAGACTGAGCAGATTGGGTTTGTATTCGTTGGAATTTAGAAGGCTGAGGGGGGAATCTTATAGAGACCTATAAGATAATGAAGGGGCTGGATAGGGTAGAGGTGGAGAGATTCTTTCCACTTAGAAAGGAAGCTAGAACTAGAGGGCACAGCCTCAAAATAAAGGGAGGTCGGTTTAGGACAGAGTTGAGGAGGAACTTCTTCTCTCAGAGGGTGGTGAATCTCTGGAATTCTCTGCCCACTGAAGTGGTGGAGGCTACCTCGTTGAATATGTTTAAATCACGGATAGATGGATTCCTGATCGGTAAGGGAATTAGGGGTTATAGGGATCAGGCGGGTAAGTGGAACTGATCCACTTCAGATCAGCCATGATCTTATTGAATGACGGGGCAGGCTCGAGGGGCTAGATGGCCTACTCCTGCTCCTATTTCTTATGTTCTTATACTCTTCTGTTCTTATGATCTAACTGAATGGTCGGATAGGTTCAAGTAGTAGAATGGCCTACTCCTGTTCCTTTGGCTGTACCAATACACATTCAAAAACCAATCTGCACGATCACAAAATATAGCAATGAAATTGCAGCCCAAATATGTTGACTTTAAGGTGTGTATACATTATAAATCATCTGAAAACATAAAACACAGATCAAAATTTCAGTAGTATGCAAAACTTGTTGAGTGACTGATCAAGACAAGGTGATGTTGATATTTCTACTGAAGGATCAGCAGCATCCTTATAATTACTAAATCGTAATTTAAAACCATGAAATTACAAATTCAATGTTTAATGTTTAACCCTTCGGAGACAAAAATATGAACAGTACAAAGATAATATTTTAGAACCACATCGCCAATGATACCTGAATATGCATCTTACACCATCTTGCTCCATGCACAATGCTCACGGTGATTTGATTTGTCAAACGCACGATCCTGGGTTGGGGAACCCACGGACAAAGCACTTTTATGCATTTAAAATTAATGTAATTCATCACTTATGACGGTAAATTGCATTCAGTTCCGCATACATAAAGCCATTCCACCTTGTATGTTGCAAATTTCACTTACCAACAAACACTTTTACATCCCTGACACTGAAATTGCTATCTGGCATTCTGTGGTTAGAAGACAAGAAATTAAATATTTAGTCTCACGTTATGGAAGAAAAAAAGTTTTAAAACATGCAAATCACCAATTGAAAAATATAAAGAATCGCCCCAGTATTTCGCCATTATAATCACAGGCATATCTAACAGCCCTGCTTGCAGAGTACAGTTCGGAGCTGCATTCTCAGCTCAGCTGTGCATTCATTTACAATTTCACATCGCCCGGGTGGGTAGGCGCTGCTTTTGTCCAATCGGACCTTTCCAACTCGAACCCGAGATTTAACTCTGGGCTCCAAAGAACCAAAAGGCTGCTTAATCGATCCGAAGATTTGACAACCCCGTGTACCATCCCACCCATCTCAACACATTCGCTGGTCTGGTAGCGCTGTATTAACATGGATACGTGAATTCAGCTTCAAAGAAATACGATAAATCTTATTCCTTGCAGAGCTGTCAAAAGTCGAGAGGGATGTGTAATAAAATTCACATTGTGCTAACATGCAATACGGAAATTTACAGTATATTAAACTTGGGGGGGGGGGGGCGTTTCAGATCCATTTTCGGGCCATATTCCAGCACAAATAAAACTCGTGTCAGGATTTTGCAAACTCTTCTCGTCAACATATACATTCAAGATAAATGTCCGATATCAGGCATGACATTGATTTACTGTGCATTGGCCATCCATGGAAAATTTACTGCCGTTTACTTGTGACAGATTTCTCGTTTTAAGGTGCACCTTTGGAATGCAGAGCTCGCCAGATCAGCTTGCTGCTTTTGAGTTGAAACTTAATAGGGCCGATTATCTGCTACCATCCCCATCAATAAACCTCCATGGTGGGTGGGAAATGTCACATCAATAACTACATTCTGCTGCATCCATTGGCGTCTGTGGTTAATGTGTCACCACCACCGCCCCCTCCCCCCTACATAACTACTGTCTTTTCAAGAATTATCACGTCAGGCGAGAATGCGTGTTTGGCTTGGCAACACTGCACTTGACACGATCTTTCCCCTCCCCAAAACCAAATTTAGGGGCCACGGAAGTCGAACAGGCTCACTTTAAGGTTTGATTCCCCCCCTCCTTTTCGGCATTGCACTTATCGGTCATCTGCACTGAAATTTAAGATTTTTTCACAAAGCAAAAACCGATTCGAGCAGGCTGTTTTGTTTCAATATAGATCGTGGCCAATGCTGAGCCCGCAAGGCCTCGAGTAGAACAGATCACATGGATATTGGAGGCTGCTGGGATCATGATTTAGGTGTTACATGATGTGGAAATACGTGCTCTGTTCCCCCTCTCTCCAGAATCACGTCTCATCTTACGGGGGGGGGCACATTAACGTGTATCCGTTTGGGGGTGTTCGCTACCCGGTGCAGTTATCTCCCGTGGAAATGCTTAAAAGTAATTAAACTTTTACAATTGCTGGCTCCGGTGAGAATAAACAGGCGTGAAGAAGTTCCCGTGTCTAAATCTCCGTTGGCATCCTTCCGTGTCGCGAAAAGGGTTAATGAGAATATCCGTGGGGACTCAAAAGAACGGCCAACTCGGAAAGATTCGCAACTGGAGATTCAAATTGCCCATCTTCACGGAAGCATTGCCGTTATCATGGCTACTTTATTGTTTTAATGTGGCGTGGCAGAAACGTGGCGTAATCTGGTGGAACTCCAATTATTTAATCCGGAATGTGGATGATGAAAACCTAATCTTGCTGTAAGGGTCTATTTCCAACAGCAAGTGCTTCTTATGCCAGGCATAAAGAAGGGAAATAATTATTTGGATTCGACGACCCTGTTAACATCTCACGCCAGTGTTGCACTAAAACCATTTTAGTCTACCTCAGGTCACGAACCAGGTCATGGGAGATTATTTACTTGCCTAACATAAACATATCGAAGGCATGTGCTATAAATGTTTAGGAACATTACCAAACAAACGTATCTATTAGAAAACTTACTTGATTCCTAGACCATCTTTGTCCCTGAAGATAATGGGGACCTTGATAGTCTCTCTCTGCACATATTCAAGGGTAAAATCTGTTGCAACATACAGTAAAACTTAACTTTAGGAGAGAAGCGAGAAAAGTCAACCCAACAATATAAATGCAGTTTATCAAAAGGCGCTGTAACCGCTGCCCATAAGCACCGTTTTAGATCGAACAGGGATTTGCCCAGAACTCTTTATCTTACATCTTCACATAGCAAATTGAGTTTTTAAGATCAACGTAGCTCTTCATCCGAATCCGGAGAGCCAATAATACAGCCGCTGTTTAACAACCTCTCGCCATTGAACCTGGATTGACGGCCACTTGTTTTAAAAAAAATTGGCAGTCGCTTTGATTCGCTCTCCCGCTCCCACCCCCGGCATGTAACACTGGCCAAATCCCTGTTAGACAAATTGCTGCAAATACAGACCGTTCAGATCATAGCAACATGCAAATTATTAAAGAAAATAAACGATATCAGCAAGTCTACGGATAGTTATTTTATTTTGTGGCTAGGTTAAGGGGATTTACAATTCACACAGCTACATACATAACATTACGATTATTCTTTCTCACATACAGCCGTATTTTTAATAAAATAAAACATCTCAATGGTTTTCCTGTTTTTCAGACGTCATCTCATCGCACAGCAAAATATTTTTATGCACGGGGGGAGGGGGGATAATGAGTTGGATTGTGAGATAATGACGATACTCGTCAAACTCTGAAGTCATAGTCTGCCTTCACGGCGGGAAATTCGAGTCTCATGCAGCACTGACCAGGCAAGCTGCAGTACTGCTGCTACAGTCTCGCAATCTAAACGGGATTCACTGTACATTTAAAAACACACCTTTCTCCCAATTCTTACCTTTTCCTTTCATAAAGTGCACGTAACTTGAATTGTATGAGGCAATACTAAGCTTTTCCTCCACATCAAAAGTCCTCATGCTGGCTATGTCATCGTCTGAGAGGTCCTCATTGTCATACCGCCTTCTACAAAATGTGCGCTATAAACAGAACAGAACCAGACCTATATGTAACGCTACACCAGTGTTGAACCCACAGCCATTTCAAATATTAGATTTCAGAATGAAACACTTTGTGTATTGGCTAGGTATTAAACTTAACCTTTATGAATGTGCATTTTGCAATTTAAAAAAACAGGATCAGTTTATACAACACGACTAAAGTTCACATTTGTATATGGGACGCACGCATTAAATGGGGAAACAGGACGTGCTTCATATGCATACATATCATTAGCACTAAGTACTCGGAGGATGAATTAGAAGTACCTTTAACATCATAAATGGACGTTTGTAAATCTATCAATTTAAAGACATTTACGACTCATATGTATTTTAATGAAGCCGTCTCACCGCGGTCCTTTCTTCGTACATTTGCATTTTTAAACGTGTTTATGTGCATTTTTTAAAAACTGCAATTGTTGAAACAATTTCACAACTCGTGGTCCAGTTTCTAAAGCAACATGTTTTGTTTACACTTCGTATCCTGCTGAAGCACCTTTCAAGAACCTGCGATGTTATATTACTGGACAGTCCGAGGAGGGATCAGACACAAAAGTGAAATCTCGATGCAAACGATGTTTGGAATTCAATTTGCTTGCAATAGTTTTGCAAACGCTAACGGTCTGCCCGTCTTAGACCAAGTGGGAGCCCGGTCCAAGCAAATTGGAGGCGAGTTTGTTTTTCCACATAGCGAGATTGGAATTATTTTTTTTAATTACCACTGGCATATGAAAACTAGGGCGGGGTGAACTGGCATGCAAAGAAACAGAAATAAAAGGCAGAAGTGAAGTTGCAGGTTCCTCATTCGTTTTATATAATTAAAAAAAACTAATTTTAGGAGCGTCAGGGTTTTTGTATACATGGACATTTTTTTGCCAGCTCTCTGGTCGCTAGGCGTCCGATTTGAGCGGAATCCGAGTTTGGAAAAAATAAGCACAAACCCAGTCCTTGGGTACTGGGCTTTTCCGCACGTCTCCGGGGTAAAAAAAATGTTTTGTTTATTAAAAGTCACTGGGAGGGAAGGTGAGGGCAGGAGATTGGAAGAGGTGAGAGGAAGGAGGGGGAGGGGCGGGGGGGGTTTGGGGGGGCGGTGAAGATGCTTTTGGGGGAGGGGGGGGTGAAACTAGGCCGTCGAGCCTGGGTTGTAGGATGGAAGAAGCGGCCAGCGGGAAGCAGCGCTTCCTCCCGCAGACACTGTAAACACAGCAGAGCCCACTCACTTCAGCCACTTACTTCCCTCACAACTTGGAGCAAAAACCGTGACCAGGGCGGAATATAGAAATAAAAAATAAACGAGATAAAAAAATAACATTTATATCTATATAAAAATAAAAAGCCTCCTCCCCTGACCCTCAGAAACAAAACAGGAAGTCACTACCCTCCCCAAAATATATAAAAAAACAAACAAGAGGCCATTTCAGCTCCAGTCACACGGTGACTGCTCCCCCTCCATATCACTAGTAGCTGCATAAATCCTCTCTCGCTCTCTCTCTTTTTAATATGGCATTAAAAACTCGTTACGTTACAAAAAACTACAGACCAATCTTCGTCCAGACTCTTTCTCTACATCCATTTTTGAGATAGCATTACTCTAAATCACCAATGCATCACCCAGGATTTTGTGAATCCAAATAACTTTCAGTCACTCTACAGCCCGGGTAAAAAGACACCATTTTTCTATAGGACTCTTATTGCATATGACGTCATGCACTCCCCAAAAACACCTTACGTCATGTCGTTTCCCCCTCCGCCCCCAAAAAAAACATTAAGCAATTTCCTTTCCCATATCCCGACCGTGCCACCAAATAATTATCATCAAATCCTCTGCCCGCTTTGCAGCTTATTAAAATGCACCTTTTGTTTTCCTCCTCCTCCTGTTTAAATGTGCATTTAAGGGGGCGGGGGGGTGGTTTGCGTGTCCCCCGCAGCTTTTGCAGCAACGGATTGTTTGGCGATGCAGAGCCGCACACGCAGGCACGCACGCACAGCGCCGCTTGCACCACTTCGCCCTGCAATCGAGAACGTCCGTCCCCGTCCCCCCCCCGAGCTCGCACTCACCCACCCACCCTGCTAAAGTGCAATTCATCGCCGGGAGGTGAAGTGACTGCCTGGCTGGCTGCAACACCCGTTTCCCTTTGCAAGTTCCAGGGAGTCCAAAGCAGCCAGATGACACTCTCGAAATAAATGCCATGTTGCACATTCTTTAATACATGCACAGCCTGTCTATCCGTGTGTAAAAAAAAAGTACCGGAGGCTGTCAACAGCCAGTTGGAGGTCAATGCTAACTCGCAGTGTTCAGTGGCTGGTTCAGACTATCTTGAAACCGAAACTTTAGATTTTTAAATATCGGAAGAACTTCTCAGCAAATGTTTGTTTTGCATTGAAATCAAATTCTCGGGCGGTTTCTGCAGTTTTATAGCGATAATAATCAGAATAGTCGAGATCTCAAGAATGCATATCGTATTCTGCCCTCGATTTTTTTATTCGGTCGTGCAGTGTCGGTGCTGCCAGCAGGAGCAGCATTTAGTGTCCATCCTTAATGGTCCTCCAGAAGGTGGTAGTGAGCCACCTGCTGCACTCCATGTAGTGTGGGTAGTCCCATGGTGTTGTTGGGTCGGAAATATCAGGTCATTGACAGTGACAAAGAATGGCAACATAACTCCTAAATCAGGACGGTGTGTGACTTGGAGGGGAACTTTCAGGTGGTGATATTCCCATTGGCATGCTACCCTTGTTCTTTGAGAAAGTAGGAGTCATGGCATGAGAAAGCATTGGCATGTTGCTGCAATGCACCTTGGAGATGATTCACACTGCAACCACGGTGTGCCAGTAATTAATCTGTAGAATCCATACAGTACAGGAGGCCATTCAGCCCATCGAGTCTATACCGATCACAATCCCACCCAGACCCTATTCCCATAACCCCACACATTTAAGACAGCTAATCCCCTTGATACTAGGGCCAATTTTAGCATGGCCAATCAACCTAACCTGCACATCTTTGGACTGTGGGAGGAAACTGGAGCACCCGGAGGAAACCCACACAGACACAGGGAGAAAGTGCAAACTCCACAGTTAGTGACCAAGGCCAGAATCGAAGCTGGGTCCCTGGCGCCGCGAGGCAGCAGTGCTAACCACTGTGCCACCATGCTGCACTATGTTGAAGGTGGTGGATAGGATGTCAATCAAGCAGGGTAGTGTCGGCCTTCTTGAGTGTTGTTGGAGCAATACTCATCCAGGCAAATGCAGAGTATTCCTTACATTCCAACGTGTGCACCGTCAATGGTGTACAGGTTTTGGGAAGTCAGGAGGTGAATTACTTACTGCAGAAGTTTGAGCCTCTGACCTACACTTGTAGCCACAGTATTCATGTGGCTGTTCCAATTAAGTTTATGATCAACAGTGACCCCCCCCCCCAACCTTGGTTGGCCTCCAAAACTATCTTCGTTTGTGCTATATATGACTCCAACCAATGGAGAGTTTCTTCCCCAATTCCCATCAACTTCAATTTTACTATGGTTCTTTGATGCCACATTTGGTCAAATTCAAACGTGTGTCAGGGCAGTCACTCTCACCTCATCTCTGGAATTCAGCACTATTGTCCATTTTTGGACCAGGGCTGTAGTGAGATCTAGAGCAAAGTGAAACCAAACTGAGTATCAGTGAACAGGTTATTGGTGAGCAAGTTCTGATGATGCTGCTATCGACAATACTTCCATAACTTTGGTGATGATTGAGAGTGGACTGAAAGAGGTAACAACTGGCCAACTGGATTACCTTGCTTTTTGTGGACAGGACATAACTGGACAATTTTCCACATTATTGGGTGGATGCCAGTACGACAGCTGTACTAAAATAGCTTGGTTGAAGGCATTGCTAGTTCTGAAGCAGGTCTTCAACACTATAGTTGGGATGTTGTCGGTGCCCTTAGCCTTTGCCGTATCTTGTGCATTGTTTCTTGTAATCACATGGAGTGAATCAAATTGGCTGAAAAATGTCATTTATGATGGGGGAATTTCAGGAGGAGGCTAAGATGGAGCTGCCATGCATAACCTCTATCTGAAGCTGCCTGCAAATGCTTCAGCCTTATCTCAGCACTCAGGTGCTGAGCTTCACCATCATTGAACATGGGGATGTTCATGGAACCTCTGTCTCCTATTAGTTGTTTAATTGTTCACCACCATTGATAACTGGGTGTAGCAGGAATGCAGTGCTTTGATCGGATTCATTGGTTGTGGGATTACTTAGTTCTATAGCATGCTGCTTCAGCACTTAACACCTATGTAATCCTGAGTTGTGGTTTCACCAGATTGGCACCTCATTTTTAAGTACACCTAGAGCTGCTCCTGGCATGCCCTTCTAGTCTCTGTTGATCCAAGGTTAATCTCCGGGCTTGATAGTAATGGTGGAGTGAAGGATAAACACAGTAAGAAGTTTAACAACACCAGGGTAAAGTCCAACAGGTTTATTTGGTAGCAAAAGCCATTTGGCAAATAAACCTGTTGGACTTTAACCTGGTGTTGTTAAACTTCTTACTGTGTTTACCCCAGTCCAACGCCGGCATCTCCACATCAGGAGTGAAGGATGCCATGAGGTAATAGCTTGTGATGGAATAAAATTCTGCTGCTGCCCTCCTCCCCTCCAATGTCTCACGGATGCTCAGAATTGATCTATTGGAGCTGTTTTGAATCTATCCCATTTCATGGTGATACATAACACAAGTCCTCAGTGTGAAGATGGGACTTTATCTCCACAAAGACTTTGCAGTGGTTACTCCTACTTATATTTTCATGCATAAATCAATCTGTGACTGGTAGTTTGGTGAGGACAAGGGGGGGGCACAATAGTTAGCACTGTTGCTTCACAGTGCCAGGGACCCGGGTTCGATTCCTGGCTTGGGTCACTGTCTGTGCTGAGTCTGCACGTTCTCCCAGTGTCAGCGCGAGTTTCCTCTGGGTGCTCCAGTTTCCTCCCACAGTCCAAAAGACATGCTGGTTAGGTATATTGGCTATGCTAAATTATCCCTCAGTGTACCCAAACAGGAGCCGGAGTGTGGCAACTCGGAGATTTTCACAGTAACTTCATTGCAGTGTTAATGTAAGGCCTACTTGTGACACTAATAAATAAAATAGTTAAAAAATAAAATTAAAAATAATAAATAGGGTTTTCCATTATGTTGCTTTTCTCACTATCTGCCATGATCCAGTCTGGCAGATATGTCCTTCAAGACTTGGCCAGCTCAAGTCCTACTAAGTTATTCATGGTGATGGATATTGAAGGTCCTAATCCCAGTACAATGGTCACCCTCTTTGCCCTCACTCAGTGTTACTTCCAAGTGCTGTACAACATGGACATTTACATAGGATATTTCAATTTCATAACAATTTGCAGTTCTAGTGTCTTAATCTCATTAAAGCTATAAATTCTGTCAAATAGCAATAATAATTTTTATCTCCATTGTCCACTTCAAAGCCAATTTATTCACCAATCAAAATACCTGATAATATCTTAACGCACCAACATATTGACTTTTCAGAAAACTTTCAATAATGGAAATTATTTACCAATACAAATGTATCTGTAAGGGAATAGTTTTGCTGGATTCAATTAAATGAAACTACATAATCTATATTCATGTATGACCATCATTTTCTTTTAGTTCATGCAAGCTAAGGAACAAATATAATATTTTTAAAAGTTTTAAAATTGTCACTTTCTAGTTCAGAATTTGAATATTGCTGAAAAAAGACATGCTTTTCATCTTGTACTCCTCAGGACAGATGCAAGAATGCCAAATTTCAAAGGTAACAATTTATATTTCATGAGAAAAAGGATGCTGATTGGTCAGCAAGTCAGCTCTGAAAGATTGAGATTTTGCCATGGCGAATGCACCAGAGATACACCGGCACGGTGGCACAGTGGTTAGCACTGCTGCCTCACAGCGCCAGGGACCCAGGTTCGATTTCAGCCTTGGGTGGCTGGAGTTTGTACATACTCGGCATGTCTGCGTGGGTTTCCTCTGGTGCTCCAGTTTCCTTTCACAGTTCAAAGATATGCAGATTAGGTTGACTGGGCATGCTAAATTGTCCCTTAGTGTCCCAATATGTGTAGAGGGGAATTAGCAGGGTAAATAGGTGAGTAGAGTTACAGGGTTAGGGCCTGGGTAAGGTGCTCTGTCAGAGAGTTGGTGCAGAATCAATGGGCCAAATGGCCTCCTTCTACACTGTAGAATTCAATGGATTCTATTCTATCCCCCATGTATTTGTTTATTCAAAAAATATGTCTGGACATATTCCTTTTGCCTGCAGAGGGCAGGTCCCTCACAATCCCAAGTGTGCTAAGAATTACACTAACAACCAATTTAAAATTATCAGTTACGCCTGCAATGTAGCTTACTTCCACTTGCTTTAAGCTGCATATATTCCAATGTAGGAATCTGTTCTCTGAAGGCAAAATAATCATCTCCAGACATTGCACCTTTTTTGAATAAACAAAAGCACAGGGGACAACAGCTCCCTCGTGCATTTAGCATGGCAACATCTTGAAATGAGACCACATCTGGACTACTGTGCACAGTATTAGTCTCTTTAATTAAATAAGGATGTAAATGCATTGGAAGCAGTTCAGAGAAGGTTTACTCGACTAATACCTGGAATGTGCGGGTTGTTTATGAGAAAAGGTTAGAAAGGTTAGGCCTGTATTAACTGGAATTAAGAAGAGTAAGAGGTGACTTGATTGAGAGGTGACTTGATTGAAACATACAAGATCCTGAAGGGTCTTGACAAGGTGGATGTGAAGTGGGTGTTTCTTCTTGAGAGAGAATCCAGAACCAGGGATCACTGTTTATTTGATTTGATTTATTATTGTCACATGTATTAGCATACAGTGAAAAGTATTGTTTCTTGCGCGCTATACAGAAAAAGCATACCATCCATAGAGAAGGAAATGAGAGAGTGCAAAATGTAGTGTTACAGTCATAGCTAGGGTGTAGAGAAAGATCAGTTTAATACAAGGTAGGTCCATTCAAAAGTCTGATGGCAGCAGGGAAGAAGCTGTTCTCGAGTCAGTTGGTACCTCAGACTTTTGGATCTTTTTCC
Organism: Mustelus asterias; assembly: GCF_964213995.1. NCBI lineage: Eukaryota > Metazoa > Chordata > Chondrichthyes > Carcharhiniformes > Triakidae > Mustelus > Mustelus asterias. The sequence continues at coordinate 107,752,866 of NC_135813.1, forward strand.
CGAAGGAAGAAGGTGGAAGAGAGAATGTCCGGGGTCCATAGCGTCCTTAATTATGCTGGCTGCTTTCCGAGGCAGCGGAAAGTGTAGACAGAGTCAATGGATGGGAGGCTGGTTTGCCTGATGGATTGGGCTACATTCATGACCTTTTGTAGTTTCTTGCGGTTTTGGGCAGGAGCCATACCAAGCTGTGATACAACCAGAAAGAATGCTTTCTATGGTGCATCTGTAAAAGTTGGTGAGAGTCGTGGCTGACATGCCAAATTTCCTTAGTCTTCTGAGAAAGTAGAGGCATTGATGGGCTTTCTTAACTAAAGTGTTTAAAAATAAGGGGTTGCCTATTTAAGACAGAGATGAGGATTTTTTTTCTCTCAGAGAGTCATGAGTGTTTGGCACTCTTCCTCAAAAGGCAGTGGAAGCAGAGTCTTTGAATATTTTTAAAGCAGATGTGGATAGATTCTTAAAAAGGGGTTAAAAGGTAATGGGGGCAGAAGGCAGCTATGTGGGGTTGAGGTTACAAGCTAATCAGTCATGATCTTATTAAATGGTGGATCAGGCTCAAGGGGCCGAGTGGTCTACTCCTGCTCCTAATTCGTATGTTCATAGAACAGTACAGCACAGCACAGGAACAGGCCCTTCGGTCCACGACGTTGTGCCGAACATGTCGTCAAATTAAACTAATCCCTTCTGCTTGCCCTTGGTCCATATCCCTCGATTCCTTGCATACTCATGTGCTTATCTAAAAGCTTCTTAAACACCCCTATCGTATCTGCCTCCACCACCAACCCTGGCAGCGCATTCCAGACACCTCCCACTCTCTGTAAAAAAACTTGCCCCTCACATCTCCTTTGAACTTTTCCCCTCTCACCTGAAGTGCGTGCCCCCTAGTATTAGACATTTCACTCTGGAAAAAGGATTCTGTCAACCCTGTCTGTGCCTCTCATTTTATAGACTTCATATCAGGTCTCCCCTCAGCCGCTTCAGAGAAAACAACCCTCATTTGTCCAGCCTCTCCTTATAGCTCATACCCTCTAATCCAGGCAGCATCCTGGTAAACCTCTTCTGCACCCTCTCCAAAGCTTCCGCATCCTTCCTGTAATGTGGCGTCCTAAATTGAATGCAATACTCTTAACTGTGGCCTAATCAAAGTTTTATAAAGCTGCAACATGACATCCTGACTCTTATACTCAATGCCCCGACCAATAAAGGCAAGCATGCCATACACCTTCTTTACCACCCTATCTACATCTGTGGCCACTTTCAGGGAGCTATGGACTTAGAACATAGAACATAGAACATTACAGCGCAGAACAGGCCCTTCGGCCCACGATGTTGCACCGACCAGTTAAAAAAAAAAAAACTGTGACCCTCCAACCTAAACCAATTTCTTTTCGTCCATGAACCTATCTACGGATCTCTTAAACGCCCCCAAACTAGGCGCATTTACTACTGATGCTGGCAGGGCATTCCAATCCCTCACCACCCTCTGGGTAAAGAACCTACCCCTGACATCGGTTCTATAACTACCCCCCCTCAATTTAAAGCCATGCCCCCTCGTGCTGGATTTCTCCATCAGAGGAAAAAGGCTATCACTATCCACCCTATCTAAACCTCTAATCATCTTATATGTTTCAATAAGATCCCCTCTTAGCCGCCGCCTTTCCAGCGAAAACAATCCCAAATCCCTCAGCCTCTCCTCATAGGATCTCCCCTCCATACCAGGCAACATCCTGGTAAACCTCCTCTGCACCCTCTCCAAAGCCTCCACATCCTTCCTGTAATGTGGGGACCAGAACTGCACACAGTACTCCAAGTGCGGCCGCACCAGAGTTGTGTACAGTTGCAACATAACGCTACGACTCCTAAATTCAATCCCCCTACCAATAAACGCCAAGACACCATATGCCTTCTTAACAACCTTATCTACTTGATTCCCAACTTTCAGGGATCTATGCACACATACACCTAGATCCCTCTGCTCCTCCACACTATTCAAAGTCCTCCCGTTAGCCCTATACTCAACACATCTGTTATTCCTACCAAAGTGAATTACCTCACACTTCTCCGCATTAAACTCCATCCGCCACCTCTCGGCCCAACTTTGCAACCTGTCTAAGTCTTCCTGCAAACTACGACACCCTTCCTCACTGTCTACCACACCACCGACTTTGGTGTCATCAGCAAATTTGACTTGAACCCCAAGATCCCTCTGTACATCAATGCTGTTCAGGGTCCTGCCATTAACTGAATACTTACCCTTAACATTTGATCTCCCAAAGTACAACACCTCACACTTGCCCGGATTAAACTCCATATGTTTGTATGTAATCAGAGCTGACTTGCAACTAATCAGCATCCCTTTTCTCATGCAGTACAAGTTGTTGTTCACTTTGAAATTTGGCATTCTTGCATCTGTCTTGATGAATGCAAGACAAAAAACTTGGCATGGCTCTTTCTTCAGAAATACATTGAATATCATTTTCCACCCCATCCTATTCGTAGAATCCCTACGGAGCAGGAGGAGGCATTCGGCCCATCGAACCTGCACCAACAACAATCCCACCAGGCCCTAACCCAGAACCCCACGTATTTACCCTGCTAGTCCTCTTGACACTAGACTAAGGGGCAATTTAACATGGCCAATCAACCTAACCCCCACATCTTTGGAATGTGGGAGGAAACCGGAGCACCCGGAGGAAACCCACACAGACAAGGGGAAAATGTGCAAACTCCACACAATTACCCAAGGCCAGAATTGAACACAGGTCCCTGGCGCTGTGAGGCAGCAGTGCTAACCACTATGCCACCGAGCTGCCCATTACCGTGCCACCTGTTACCAACTGTTGCTTCATTAACAGATGGCAGAGAGTGGGGAATATGACAGATCAGGTGAAAGGCAAATACACATCCGTGGAATTAGGAGGACTAAAAGGGCTATGAAATGTCTTTCGCGAACAGGGTCAAGAAGAATCCCAAGGCTTTTTATGCATAAATTAGGAGCAAGAAGGTAGCAAGAGAAAGAGTGGGCCTACTCAAGGACAATAGAGGGAAGTTATGTGTGGAGCCACAGGAAGTGGGTGAGATCCTTAATGAGTACTTTATATCGGTATTCACCAAGAAGGACCTGACGGATGTTCAGTTCAGGGATAGGTGTGTTAACACTCGAGAGACTGTCAATATATCAAAGCAGGAAGTGTTCAGCATCCTAAATTCATTAAGGTAGACAAGTCCCCAGAAGTCCCCAGGCTACTGTGGGAGGCAAGGGAAGAAATAGCTGGGACCTTAACAGATATCTTCACATCCTCTTTGACCACAGGCGAGGTTCCAGAGAACTGGAGAATAGCCAATGTTGTTCCCTTGTTTCAGAATGGAAGCAGGGATAATCCAGGAAATTATAGGCCGGTGAGCCTGATGTCAGTGGTGGGGAAGCTTTTGGAGGAGGTACTTAGGGACAGGATACATGCACATTTGGAAGAAAATGGATTGGTTAGTGAAAGGCAGCATGGTTTTGTATGGGGAAGGTCCCGTTTCACCAACTTGATTGAGTTTTTTGAAGAGGTGACAAAGATAATTGATGAGGGAAGAGTTGTGGATGTAGTTTACATGTAAAGCGTTTGACAAGGTCCCACATGGCAAACTGTTACAAAAACTAAAATCATATGGGATTCGGGGTGGGCTGGCTAGATGGATACAGAACTGGCTTGGTTATAGAAGACAGAGAGTAGCGGTGTAAAGGTGTTTTTCAGATTGGAGATCTGTAGCTAGTGGTGTTTGGCAGGGATCAGCGCTGGGACCTCTGTTGTTTGTAGTATATATAAATGATCTGTAGGAAAATGTAGGGGGTCTGATTACAAAGAACAATATAGCACAGGAACAGGCCCTTCGGCCCTCCAAGCCTGCGCCGCTCATGTGCCCACTAGACCATTCTTTTGTATCCCTCTATTCCCAGTCTGTTCATGTGGTTATCTAGATAAGTCTTAAACGATCCCAGCTTGTCCGCCTCAATCACCTTGCTTGGCAGTGCATTCCAGGCCCCAACCACCCTCTGTGTAAAATACGTTCCCCTGACATCTGTGTTGAACCTTGCCCCCCTCACTTTGAACCCGTGACCCCTTGTGTTCGTCACCTCCGACCTGGGAAAAAGCTTCCCACTGTTCACCCTATCTATGCCCTTCATAATTTTATACACCTCTATTAGGCCGCCCCTCATCCTCCGTCTTTCCATGAAGAACAACCCCAGTTTACCCAATCTCTCCTCATAGCTAAGACCCTCCATACCAGGCAACATCCTGGTAAACCTGTGCTTAAGGCTCTCTCCACTCGCATTGTCTGTACCTTTAAGACTTGATTAGCTGTAAAACGATTACCTGTAAAATACCAGGCAACATCCTGGTAAACCTTCTCTGTACTCTCTCCAAAGCCTCCACGTCCTTCTGGTAGTGTGGCGACCAGAACTGGATGCAGTATTCCAAATGTGGCCTAACCATCGTTCTATACAGCCGCAACATCATATGCCAACTTTTATATTCTATGCCCCGTCCAATAAAGGCAAGCATGCCATATGCCTTCTTCACCACCCTCTCCACCTGTGCTGCCACCTTTAAGGATCTGTGGACTTGTACACCCAGGTCCCTCTGTGTGTCTATACTCCTGATGGTTCTGCCATTTATTGTATAGCTCCCCCTTACATTAGATCCACCAAAATGCATCACTTCTCATTTATCTGGATTAAATTCCATCTGCCATTTCTCCGCCCAATGTTCCAGTCTATCTATATCCTGCTGTATTCTCTGACAATGTTCATCACTATCCGCAACTCCAGCAATCTTTGTGTCGTCCGCAAACTTACTGATCACACCAACTACATCTTCCTCCAAATCATTTATATATATCACAAACAGCAGAGGTCCCAGTACAGAGCCCTGCGGAACACCACTAGTCATGATGTGGAGATGGCGGCGTTGGACTGGGGTGAACACAGTAAGAGTTTTAACAACACCAGGTTAAAGTCCAACAGGTTTATTTGGTAGCAAATACCATAAGCTTTCGGAGCGCTGCTCCTTCGTCAGATGGAGTGGAAATGTACTCTCAAACAGTGCACAGAGACACAAAATCAAGTACAAAATCAACCTACTCTTGCAACTCGGCCAACATTGTCTACCTGATACACTGCAGGAAAGGATGTCCCGAGGCATGGTGCATTGGGGAAACCATGCAGACGCTACGACAATGGATGAATGAACACCGCTCGACAATCACCAGGCAAGACTGTTCTCTTCCTGTGGGGGAGCACTTCAGCAGTCACGGGCATTCAGCCTCGGATCTTCAGGTAAGCGTTCTCCAAGGCGGCCTTCACGACACACGACAGCGCAGAGTCGCTGAGCAGAAACTGATAGCCAAGTTCCACACACATGAGAACGGCCTAAACCGGGATGTTGGATTTATGTCACATTATCAGTAACCCCCACAGCTTGCCTCCTGGACTTGCAGGCTGTCCTGTCTGGAGACAATGCACATCTCTTTAACCTGTGCTTAATGCTCCCTCCACCCACATTGTCTGTATCTTTAAGACCTGGCTGCTGTAGGGATTCGCATTCTAATCAGTATTCTGTAACTTGATTGTGTGTCTCTGTGCCCTGTTTGAGAGCACATTTCCACTCCATCTGACAAAGGAGCAGCGCTCCAAAAGCTTATGGTATTTGCTACCAAATAAACCTGTTGGACTTTAACCTGGTGTTGTTAAAACCCTTACTGTGAATACCACTAGTCACAGACCTCCAACCAGAAAAAGACCCCTCCACTGCTCCCCTCTGTCTTCTATGGCTAACATGATGTGGAGATGCCGGCGTTGGACTGGGGTAAACACAGTAAGAAGTTTAACAACACCAGGTTAAAGTCCCGAGTTTAACAACACCAGGTTAAATAAACCTGTTGGACTTTAACCTGGTGTTGTTAAACTTCTTTCTATGGCTAAGCCAGTTCTCCACCCATCTAGCAAGCTCACCTTTTATCCCATGAGATTTAACCTTTTGCACCAGCCTGCCATGAGGGACCTTGTCAAACGCTTTACTAAAATCCATATAGATGACATCCACGGCCCTTCCCTCGTCAATCGTTTTTGTCACCTCCTCAAAAAACTCAACCAAATTTGTGAGGCATGACCTCCCTCGTACAAAACCATGCTGTCTATCGCTAATGAGATTATTCAGTTCTAAATGCGCATATATCCTATCTCTAAGAATCTTCTCCAACAACTTCCATATCACGGACGTCAAGCTCACCGGCCTATAATTACCCGGGTTATCCTTGCTACCCTTCTTAAATAACGGGACCACATTTGCTATCCTCCAATCCTCTGGGACCTCACCTGTGTCCAGCGAAGAGACAAAGATTTCTGTTAGAGGCCCAGAAATTTCATCTCTCGCCTCCCTGAGGAGTCTAGGATAGATGCCATCTGGCCCTGGGGATTCGTCTGTCTTAATGTTTCCTAAAAAACCTAACACTTCCTCCCTTGTAATTGAGATTTTTTCTAACGGGTCAACACATCTCTCTGAGACAACACCAGTCAACATGTCCCTCTCCTTTGTGAATACTGATGCAAAGTATTCGTTTAGGATCTCACCTACTTTTTTTGGTTCTAAGCATAATTCCCCTCCTTTGTCCCCAAGAGGTCCGATTCTTTCCCTAACAACCCTCTTGTTCCTAACATATGTATAAAATGCCTTAGGATTCTCCTTAATCCTGTCTGCCAAGGACATTTCGTGACCCCTTTTTGCCCTTCTAACTCACTGTCTGAGTTCTTTACTACTTTCTCTGTATTCCTCCAGTGCTCCATCTGTTTTTAGCTGCCTGGACCTCATGTATGCCTCTTTTTTCTTTTTGAGTAGACCCACAATTTCACTGGTTATCCACGGCTCTCAAATCCTACCTTTCCTATCCTTCCTCTTTACAGGCACATGCCTGTCCTGCAGTCCTATCAACTGCTCCTTAAAAGACTTCCACATGCCAGATGTGGATTTACCCTCGAACAGCCTCTCCCAATCAACAAGCACCCAATCCTGCCTAATCCGGCTGTAGTTAGCCTTCCCCCAATTCAGCACCTTACCCATAGGACAACACTCATCTTTTTCCATTACTCTCCTAAAGTTTACAGAATTGTGGTCACTATTTGCCACATATTCCCCTACTGCAACTTTGATGACCTGACCGGGCTCATTCCCCAGTACTAGGTCCAGTATAGCCCCCTCTCCAGTTGGACTGTCAACATATTGTTCCAAAGAGCCTTCCTGTACGCATTTTATAAATTCTTCCCCGTCCAGGCCCCCAGCCCTAAGCGATTTCCAGTCTATACAAGGGAAATTAAAGTCTCCCACTACAACAACCCTATTTTTTCTGCACCTGTCCAGAATCTCCTTACATATCCGTTCCTCAACTTCCCGTGGGCTGTTGGGAGGCCTGTAGTATACCCCCAGCATAGTGACTGCGCCCTTCCTGTTTCTGAACTCCACCCACAGTGACTCGTTACCTGACCCTTCCATATTGTCCACCCTCTGTACCGCTGTAATATGCTCCCTAACCAGCATTGCTACTCCCCCACCGCTCCTCGCCCGTCCTCTGTCTCGCCTAAAACACTTGTACCCCGGAATATTCAGCTGCCAGTCCTGTCCTTCTTTTAACCAAGTCTCCGTCACTGCAACCACATCCAAGTTCCGCGCAAGCATTAAGGCTCTAAGCTCATCTGTCTTGCCCGTGACGCTCCTTGCATTGAAGCAGATGCACTCCAGACCTCCAGGCCCACTGGGGTCATCCTCCCCCAGAATGCTCTTCCTCTTAGATAGCCTTGTCTTGGCCCCAACCTCGTCCCCAGCCTCTATGCTTATTGACCTATTGTTCTGATCCCCACCCCCCTGCCACATTAGTTTAAACCCACCCAAACCACACTAGCAAAACTCTCAGCTAGGATATTCGTATTCCTCCAGTTTAGGTGCAACCCGTCCTTCTTGTACAGGTGCCATCCTCTCTTGAAGACTTCCCAGTGATCTACGAATTCAAAACCCTACCTCCTGCACCAGTCCTTTAGCCACGCGTTCAGCTGTGCAGTCTCCCTGTTCCTAGCCTCACGAGCACGTGGCACTGGGAGTAGTCCAGAAATCGCTACCCTAGAGGCCCTGCTTTTTAGCCTACTCCCAACTCCCTGAATTGCTCTCTCAGGACCTCCCTGCTCTTTCTGCCTACGTCATTTGCACCAATGTGGACAATGACGTCTGTCTGGTTACCCGCCCCTTTTAGGATGCTTCCTACCCGCTCAGAGACATCCAGGGCCCCAGCACCAGGGAGGCAGACTACCATCCTGGAGTCTCGTTCACGCCCACAGAACCGCCTGTCTGTGCCTCTAACCATTTCATTCCCCACTACTATTGCTCTCCTGGTTCCCCTCTTTCCCTTCTGAGCCAAAGCCCGATTCCGTGCCAGTGACCTGGTCACCGTGGCTTACCCCTGGAGGGTCATCCCCCCCCCACAATATCCAAAATGGTATCCTTATTTTGGAGGGGGACAACCACAGGGGATACCATCACTGACTGCTCTCTCCCGTGTGACACCCATCTCTTACTGTTAAGGGGGACAACCACTGGGGTACTCTCTGGTCTGTGACCTTTACCCACGTGACCCACATGTCTTCCTCCCGTGGCCCTGGTGTGACGACCTGCCTGTAACTTCTATCTATTAACTTCTCATTTTCCCTGACTAGACTAAGGCCATCGAGCCGCAGCTCCAGTTCACTAACGCGGTCTCTCAGGAGATGCAGATCGACGCACCTGGCGCAGATATGGACTTCCGGGAGGCTAGGCGTCTCCATGAACTCCCACATCCGACACCAACAGCAAAAAATTGGCCTCCCACTCATAATTACCCCTTTCTTTAAATTAATGGAAGAACGAAGAACAGAACCTACCCCCTCTGCCCGTTTCCTCCTAAGCCCGTTAAGCCAAAGCCCTTTCGCTCTCACTCTGCTCCCTGCTCACTCCGCTGCCCGCTAACGACGCTGCCCGCTGGATAGTGCGGCCTGCTTTTAAACCTCCCGTGCGCTTAAAAAAAAAACAAATTTTCTTCCCAGGTCACCCCGCGGTTAGCTTACTTCCGTTTTTCCCTTAAAACTACTAGACTAAGAAACCCCGCAAAAAAGTAAGTAAAATAAAGCCAATCTCTTACCCTTTCACTCGAGCCACCAGTCGCTGCTCTCTCTCTTGCTCTGGTCGAACAATGAGTAAGTTTGCAGAAGACACAAAGATTGGCAGAGTTGCTAATAATGCCGGGGATTGTCAGAGGATACAGCAGGATATATATAGATTGGAGACATGGGCACAGAAATGGCAGATGGAGTTTAATCCGGATAAATGCAAAGTGATGCACTTTGGAGGATCAAATTTAGGTGTGAATTATACTGTAAATGGCAGAACCCTTAGGAACATTAATATACAGTGGGATCTGGGTGTGCAGGTCCACAGTTTCCTAAAAGTAGCAACACAGGTGGCCAAGGTGATGAAGGAAGCATATGGCATGATTGCCTTCATCGGTCGGGGCATTGAGTACAAGAATTAGCAAATCATGTTGCAGCTATATAAAACCTTGATTAGGCTGCATTTGGACTATTGCATGCAGTTCTGGTCACCACACTACCATGGAAGCTTTGGACAGAGTGCAATGAAGGTTCACCAGGATGTTGCCTGGTCTGGAAGGTGTTGGTTATGAGGGGAGGTTGAATAAACTAGGATTTTTTTCACTGGAAAGACGGAGGTTCAGCAGAGACCTGATAGAAGTCTACAAAATTACGAGAGGCATAGACAGGGTGAATAGTCAGAGGCTTTTCCCCAGGGTGGAAGTGTCAATTACAAGGGGGCATAGGTTCAAGGTGAGAGGGGTAAAGTTTAAGGGAGGTTTTTCCACACAGAGAGTGGTGGGTGCCTGGAATGCACTGCCAGAGGAGTGGTTGAAGCAGGCACATGAGCAGCATTTAACAGATAACTGGATGGGTACATAAATAGCGAGGGAATAGAGGGATATGGACCGAGTAAGGGCAGAAGGCTTTTGTTAGTTTAGTTCGGGCATCATGATCGGCACAGGTTTGGAGGGCCGAAGAGCCTGTTCCTGTGCTGTACTTTTCTTTGTTCTTTATTCATTGTAATAATTGGCACATGCTGGCAGTGAGCTTTAGAGACATTAACAGTCCCCAGGGAGATGGTTTTATATATCCAGCTGCAAAAACGTAAATACCATTTCAACTGGAAAATCACAGTCAATAAATTATCATGAAAAGTAAGACAGAAATAAACTGTTAAAAAAATTAACTACTTGGTCTCTGCAAATCTAAAACCAGTTGTGAAACAGTTCATAAGAATGGCACTTGATAACTTCAATTCCACCTGGTCCCTCCAGCCAGTTTGGCTATGAACAGTTTATTCAGTTTTGTGAATTTCAAGGTCAGACCTCCACAACATACATGTTACACTTCCTCTATTTGATAGGGCCTTTTCTTTACTGACACAGCTTGATGACACACAGCTTCCTTCAGATAGGATATTATTAGTAAACTGTCTTACAAAACATTCACTTTTGGTGATTCTACTTTATACCTGTTCTACCCTCCTGCCACACATTGACAGTCTATCCAAAACGCCCTAGGATGTATGAAACTCAATCCTAAAAAGCAGCCATCTTGTGACTTAAACCTATGACTATCTGGTTTAAAGATACACATCCACCTGTCTGTGGTACTGCAGCAACTTTATATATATTTCTATTTAACTATAGGAACAGGATTGACATTACCTTTTTAACATCATTGATATCAAACCCCGATTATGTACCTCATTAAAAACAGTATCTTTCAAAGACAGGCTTTTAATGTGAAACTAATTTCCCTATGAGTTAATAGAACCCTCATTAAACTTAGCCTACAAAACTACTCATCTTCATTCCTAAAGTATCATCTTTCTTCAAGATAAAAGGCCATTTATTTCCCATCACAGACTGGACATGAAAGTTCTCTCCTCTCTCCAGTCCTACATTAAACAAGCGTGAAGATAGTGTAGGTTTTAAGTCAGCACAACCAAATACCCTTGATGGCCAAACTAGTTAATCAATTCACCTACATGCTGTCAGCCCCACTGGATGCTTTGGGAACACCAAGAACAAATGATTTACACAAGCTAAATACCCTTAAACAGAGGTACTATCAGAAATATTGGACACCTATCCTCAACAAAGAACAAATTTCCAAAGTTCACGATACACTTCTGTATGCCATAGGACCAAGCTGCATTAGGTACAATTTAACACAGCTCTAAACTTGTCATTCATTTCATCCTTCTGAATGTCCTGGTTTGCTTTACAAAATGTATTTAAGGGTCCTTTCCATGTAGTTAATGTAGTTCAATTTCCAAATTCAAATAAATAGACACATCCAACTTGTGTGTGTCAACATCCAAGATAATTTCCTCCCATCTAACACTTGGTGGTTTAGGTATGGAACCTTTACTGGTCGGCAATAAGGTATCCATACCTAAAGGGAGGAAACCTTGCATATTAAGGCTATTTTAAGGGTCGCATTGTCCAATGCATAATTTTTGAGTGTGCTTTATCATAATAAATCTTTATGCTATAGGAGACAAATTGGTTAACATGAGAAACACACCTTCAACCAAATAAAAGTTTCTCAGAATTATTGTTGCCACATTTGCCTAGGTCTTGTAAATCATACTGGATATCAGGGAACACACAGAGCAACTTTTCTGGCCAAGATCTCTAAAGACTGTATCTACTAGTCCTGTGATAAAATTTTAAATTATTTTCAAAGCAAAAAGAAAAAAAGCCTTGCATTTGCAGTTCCTTTCAGGACAGATTGGCAAGGCTATTAAAATGGTATATAGGATCCTTGGCTTTATAAATAGATTTGCTACCAAATAAACCTGTTGGACTTTAACCTGGTGTTGTTAAAACTCATACTTTATAAATAGAGGCAGAGTACCCAAGTTAGGAAGTTAAACCTTCATAAATTCCTGGTTAGATCTCAGCTGGGGTTCTGTGTTTAATTCTGGGCATCTACTCTGAGAAGGATGTCAAGACATTGAAGATGGTGCATGTTGATCTTACCAGAATGAAGCCAGTGGTGAACAGCTTCAGTTATATTGAGACACTGTAACGATACTGTGCCTTTCAGAAATGCATTTTAATCATGTTTAAGTCTTGTAATTGGTAAAAGTTATGCTACTTCTTTCTGTCAATATTTTAACTATGTGCTTAAATAAACTTTGTTTGATAAATGCTTCCTGGTGGGTCACTTGAATCATACCTGGAGTGAAAACACCTTATGCTCACCAATGTCAAATGTAAAACTTGGGGTCTAGGCTAACTTCACAAAACACTTTGGAGTTTCTGGCTTGGGTCTTAATAACACAAACTTGGTGAACCAAATGGCTTCTTTTGTGCCATGAATGATGATGACTCAACAACAAGAGAGGCTATCAGTTATGGAGGAATTTAATAAAGGTGTTCAAAATTATTATGGCAATAAGGGAAAATTGTTTCCACTGGCAGGAAGATTAGTAACCAGTGGACACAGGATTTAAAATAATTGGCAGGAGAACCAGAGAGAAGATGAGGAGAAATTTCTCAACGCATCAAGTTGTTATAACCTGGAATACACTACATGAAAGGGTGGTTGAAGTAGATTCAGTGGTAATTCTCAAAAGGAAATCATATATACTTGAAAAAAAGTGGAAAGAGCAGGGAAATTGAACTAATGGGATAGCTCTTCCATAGAGCTGGTACAAGGCATGATGGGCAGCATGGCCTCCTTCTGTACTGTATGACTATGTATGATTCACATCCTCGGGAACATCCCAAAGGTTAGGTGCATTGGCCATGCTAAATTCTCCCTCAGTGTACCTGAACAGGCGCCGGAGTGTGGCGACTCGGGGATTTTCAAGTAACCTCATTGCAGTGTGAATGTAAGCCTACTTGTGACTAATAAATAAACCTTAAGTGCTTTGCAGCCTCAAAAATAGTTGATAAGCAAACATGCTGCCAATCTATGCACAGCAAGGTTCCACATAAATGAACAGGTAATCTGTTTTGAGTAATGAAGGATGAAGAAAAACTGTTGGCCAATACCCTGGGAATACTCCCTTGCCCTTGTTGAAAGGCTACCAAGAAATCTATTTGTGAACATGATTGTTTTAGAGGAATCCTGTAATTGGATCTTGGTCTGCTCAATAGGTATTATGCTGAAAAGGCTGCCTAAAATCTGATGCTATATCTGCATGGCATGAAGTCAGGAATGTATTCCTCCTTGTTAGTTGACATACCCAACAATGACTGTGCTATTTGCACAGACTGACACCTATTTATTTTAGACATGGCTTTTGAAAATATTGAGCAGCATCCTAAAGCCCTAATTATGGCTCTCCACATCTATAAAACAGTCAATGTCTGCTAATTTTGGGGGTCCAATTACTTGTTCAAAGAAAAATTTCAATGTAATTTGTAGTAAAATGCTGATTATAAATTCAATTCAGCTGGAAAGGGTTAAATCTATGCCAGATGCTTCTTGAAAATGCAATTTTAGAATTCAAATGAAGCACTAATCATGATCGTTTAAGACAATGGAAATTTATTAAAACAGCAACCCAGTAAACATCAAAGCTTATTATGTTAAATGGTTCATTCAACTGAGAGTGTGCTCCCACTGATCCAAGGCTGACAGTAAACACTGTTGTTCATGGTGCTGACGTGAAGGCATCTTTGGCGGGATACAGGCAGGAAATCCTCATCCAAACCGGTTTAGCACCCATCTGGCCAATCCTTGGACACAGAGATCCAGAATGGGCTCAGAGACCAAACTTTTGCTTTGTTTCCAGCTCACAAACAAGACAAAGCAGACAACACAGTCAAGGACAATCTTGATGTAAAAAAAGATGTAAAAAAATTAATCAAATCTAAAATGAAAGTTCTTTCCCAGCTTTAGGGAATCCTTTAGTTAGCAGAATGCATTTAGCATGCCAACACCTCATACTTTTGATTAAAACACTTATAATATCAGTGTTGAAGCACATGGAATAGAAAGTTGTATCCTGCTTTTTAATGGCACATTCTGTATGGTTTGTGGGGCTTCTTTTGATTAAATCCTAAAAAATGATCAAATCTGGCATCTAATTACTGCTTGGTCATCTCAAGATTTACTTTGCACCTAGGGCTTACTAAAAACGATGAGGTAAGTTTGAATGCCCCTCGACACACTATCCTATACCTAACCGGTGAGGAAAACTACACATGTACGGCAAATGTGCGCAGACGCCAAAGATGCTTCAGGTTAGCACCATGAACAACATTATTATACAGTCAGCTTTGGATCAGTGAGAGAACTCTTCCACCAGTAAGAAGGTTGTGAGTTCAAGACCCAATATGCAGACTTCAGCACAAAACGTAGGCTGACAGTTCAGTGCATTACGGAGGGAGCACCACACTACTAGGGCTACGGTCTTTCAGATGAGAAATTAAACCAACGTTCGTCTGCCAGCTCAGGTGGATGTATGGAATCCCATGGCACTAATTCCAATAAGAGCAGGAGTGTTCTGGCCAATTTTCATCCCTCAATCAACATAATTAAAAGTAGATTATTTGGTCACTATCTCATTGTTCTTTGTAAAACCTTGCTGTGAGCAAATTAGGTGCAACAGCTTCTACATTACAGCAGTGACAAATCCAAACAAAAAAATCTAGTGCAGACTTAAAATTTCTAGGAACTGCCTCTCATAGAATCCTTAGAGTGCAGAAGGAGGACATTCGGCCCATCAAGTCTGCACCGACTCTCTCTGTAAGAGTTTTAACAACACCAGGTTAAAGTCTGCACCGACTCTCTCTGACAGAGTACCGTACTCGGATCCTTTCCCCCATCCTATCCCCATAACCTCACATTTTGGGACACTAACAGGCAATTTAACATGGCCAATCTACCTAACCTGTAATCTTTGGATTGTGGGAGGAAACTGGAGCACCTTGAGAAAACCCATACAGAGACAGGGAGAACATGCAAACTCCACACTGTCACCCAAGGCCGGAATCGATCCCGGGTCCCTGGCACTGTGAGGCAGCAGTGTTAACCACTGTGCCACTGCTCACTCAAAGCTCATGTTGATTTGGGCCAAGGAACAGAATTTTCCACATTTCCTACATTTGCAACAGTCACTACACTTCAGAAATACTTAATTGGCTAGAAAACACGAAGGGCTGTAAAAACCCGAGGTTGTGAAAGACACTATATACATGCAAATCTTTTTTATCTTTTCTTTCTATAAAAAACATAGCAGCTTAAAGGAGCCAAGGGCCAACTGTTCTTTCAGCTGTACAAAAGTAGAACTAAATTCTTATCTTTACACTAGCAGAGAACAACTAACTCATAGCAAACCAGCAATCAATCTTGGGACTTTCTGGGTCTTTATGCCTTACACCACATTAGGTGCACGTAGTCACTAATGCATCAGTGAAGTTTAAGGAATCTTTCTCTATGGTCTGAAAAATCAAAAGCTTCTGAAATCTGGGGTCAAAATGTCTCCCAGTAGAAGATGAAATGTATTTGTTTTTATGAGAAAATCCATTGATGCCACACAAATATAATTTTGGGATGATGTAAATTTTCAGTCATATACGGCTCCCGCATTTGAAGATTTTATTATACTACTGAATGCATTATCAAAGGGAGCAACACCAGAATTGTACAACACGGGCGACACGGTAGCACAGTGGTTAGCACTACTGCCTCACAGCGCCAGAGGCCCAGGTTTGATTCCAGCCTCGGGTCACTGTCTGTGTGGAGTTTGCACATTCTCCCCGTGTTTGCATGGGTTTCCTCTGGATGTTCCAGTTTCCTCCCACACTCCAAAGATGTGCGGGTTAGGTTGATTCGCCATGCTAAATTGATCCTTGGTGTCAGGGGGATTAGCAGGGTAAATGTGTGAGGTTCTGGGGCGAGGACCTGGGTGGGATTGTTGTGGGTGCAGGCTCGATGGGCCATATGGCCTCCTTCTGCACTGTAGATTCTATGATTCTATGAACTCCACTGCTGATTGTATCCCTTCCTCACATGGCGTTTCTGGCTTATTAGCCATCAGGAGTTGAAATCCTCTGGTGATTTCCCTTTCCTACCCTAGAATTGCCAAGATCAACACACTTGGTGAAATTTAGAGATCGAGCTTTACACCTTTCCCTCTGTATGGTTCAGCGACTCGCTGCTTTAGCTGAGCCATTAAGGAGTGAATTGTATTTATTTTAAAATAGAGAAAACTTGTTCCTCCTACCCATGTTGAAAAAATAATCGCTATCACATAAAGCACATACCATTAACGTCCCCAAACAATTTCAAACATAGATCTGTGCCAGCCTCTGATTCATGGCCTTAATATTTATTCTGTTATGTTAAATTGGTGTCAGTGCCAGTCTAAAAATAACACAAGTTGTATTCATAAAGCACCTTTAGCATAATAAAACACGTCAAGACAAAGCATTATGAAGTAAAATTTGACACCTTTCAGACTAAGATAATACAATAAAATCTGTCAATAACAATAATCGTTTTGATTTACTTCAAGTAGCCTGTGTGAAATAATTGATATTTGTTGTTAAGCTAATAAAATATGCACACTATTATCTAAAATATCTTCTCTAACCATGCTCCTTGTCATGTAACCTATATTTAAACAAATAGAGATACTCCAAGGAGAATAGATGTGATCAAGGCATTAGTAGAAATTTTGCGTACCAGTCTAAAGTTAGGGAAAGTCTTGTGATGCAGTGGGTAGCATCTCCATCTCCGAGCCAGAAACTCTGGGTTCAAGCCCCTTTGCAGGACTTGATGGCCGTGGAAGGTGCGTTTATAATGTGACCAAACAGGCTGGTTTTCCACCTGTAAATCCTTCCAATAAACCTATGACAGGTGGTGAGGGTGAGGAGTCTCCTGGTCAGCCTTAATGTGGAGTAGGCCAGTGATCTGTGCCAGGAAAACTGGCTATGGAAACAGACATGAGCACATGCTTTGTCTACCTCATACGCCACTAGGCATGGGAAGAGAAGTCTAAAGGCACATGAAAAGTTGCATTCTTTAAAAAAAAATCCTCATACAGAGACTACTCCTGTGCAGCAAGCCTCAATGCATATTATGTACCATTTAAAAAAATTACATCTGCACAGTTGTCAGATATAAAAAGTCAAATTTTTGGAGATAAAGTAGACTGAATCAGAAATTTAAATAAAAGGTTTTCAGGCAAAGGAAGAGTGCAGCATCCCTTCTCATTAAGAATGAGAAGTAACATTTAAAATGAAATGATAAATTAACAGCCAACCTGATCTGAAAGGAAATGGATCTCTGAAGGATACTTTTTATGGAAGAATTAAAGGCATAAAAAGTGACAGTATTGAGACAGAGAGCTGAAAGGGCAAAAACCTCATTTCAATTGGGATTCTGAATAATGAAATAAAATTAAATGAATGCATGGCGTGGGGGGTTGGGGGAAGATAGTAGTGGGTAATATCACTGGACGGGTAATCTAGAAGTCCAGGCTAATGCTCTGCTGACATGGGTTTAAATCCCGCCGTGGCAGCTTGTGGAATTTGAATCCAATTAATTAATTAAATAAATCTGGAATATACAGCTAGTCCAATCTCAGTAATTGTGACCATGACAACTATTTGACAGTCGTAAAAACCCATCTGCTTCACTCTTTTGAGAAGGAAATCTGCCATCCATACCTAGTCTGGCCTACATGTGACTCCAGACCCACAGCAATGTGGTTGACTCTTAATTGCCCTCTGAAATGGCCCAACAAATCACTCAGTTCAAGGGTAATTAAGGAAAGCAACAAATACAGGCTTTGCCTGCAATGTCCACATTCCATGAAATTTAAAAAGTGGAAGTGGAAGTATAAATTCAGAAAGTAAAATGAAAACAACTAATTTAATCTTCGAGAATGTTGATAAAGTTTTCTTAGGAAGCCTATGGCAAAGCAAAAAGCAGCACTGCTTGTATTTAAAATAACATCTAATAACATTAATCCAAAATCATTAGATTTAAATGTTAAGTCTTTTCAAAGACTACAGTGGTTCAGTTTACGTGCAGATCAAATGGTGTTAACTGGGAAAAATATCAGAATTCGATTATGACTCCCTTATGTGTCAGCTTGACTCCGTTTCTGACGCTCTCAACCAAACCAAAAGATGGTGGATTTTCACTAAAGACCGGAACATACAATCGAGACTGACACATCAATGCAGTTCTGAGGAAGTGCTGTAAAGCTGGAAGCGCCATTTTTGGGTGAAATGTTAAAACAAAACACCATATACATGCTTGCTTAGATATTAAATATCCCATGGCACTATTTAAAGAGCAGAGCTCTGATGTCCCAGTGACTATTCCTTCCTCAAACACCGCCAAATGAGTTATTCATCCATTTGTGGGATCTTGTTTTATTTTTTTTTAAAACGGGTCAAAAATAGAGAAAAAGAAAATGTGATAATTGAGGGATTTCGTTTTTATAAGCAATTTGATTGACTGATATAACAATCATGTGTGAAAGATAAAAGCAAATTACTGTGGATGCTGGAATCTGAAACTGAAAGAGAAAATGCTGGAAAATCTCAGCAGGTCTGGCAGCATCTGTGAGAGAAAAGAGCTGATGTTGAGTCCAGAGTCCAAAGGGTCAGCTGGAATCAAAACGTCAGCTCTTTTCTCTCCTTACAGACGCTGCCAGACCAGCTGAGATTTTCCAGCATTTTCTCCTTTGGTTTCATGTGTTAAAGATACTTGATAAAGTTTCACTTCAAAACTGTTATATTAAAATAGCGGAGCATTAATACAGATCTTGCACATTGTGTTATGAACAATGAAAATAATTGAAGTTTATGAGGATAAAACCCCAATTTTTCATTGGATCAGATTTTCCAGTGGCTGATTTTTGTTTTGTTGTCCTCTTTTCAGGTCAAACCAAACCAAGTAAACAAACTCAGATTAAATCAGGACAAAGTAAAAGGGGCAGCTCCCCAAAGTCAGCAGAAGTTTCCTATGACAGCAAAAAATGGTATTGCAAGATAAATTGCCCTTATAATCACTTCCTTCCTATCAGTGCTGTTTCATGCTCCCTGCTTCCTCATTCAGCTTCCACCAGAATGCCCTTTGGCAGGTTTTTAACATCTGCCAAAAATTATAGAATAGAATCCCTAGTGCATTCGGCCCATCAAGCCTACACCAACAACAATCCCAACCAGAGCCTATCCCCTTAACCCCATATGTTTACCCTGCTAATCTCCCTGACACGAAGGGGGAATTTAGCATGACTACTCCACCTAACCTGCACATCTTTGGAGCGTGGGAGGAAACCAGAGCACCCCGAGGAAATCCACGCAGACACAGGGAGAATGTACAAGCTCCACAAATACAGAGACCTGTGGCCGGAATTAAACCTGGGTCTCTGACACTGAGAGGCAGCAGTGCCACCAAGCCATGATTCTATTTTCACAGATTCCTCCTGGGACCCTCAGAATCAGAGGTGGTATGTACATGCACAACACCATATCGAGTTGTGAGTATCCATGGCCTGGTATTTCAAGCCTTTCTTCATATTTGTATTTCCTCATTTCAGGCAACACCCATGAACTGCACTGCACCTTTTTTAAAGCCTGAATATCTTCCCTATAGCATGGAGCCCAATGCCATTAATCATTACCTCTTAGTTTCTACATTCTATATCTCCGACATAAAATCCAACCTTTTAAAATCTACATGAATGCTTCCTTAGTATCAAACTAAAGGAACCCCAGATCTTTGTTGTTTCACAATAAAGAGCAATTGCATTCAAATTATAATTAGTGCTATTTAATTAAAATTACCTCACATTACTGACATTGTATTCCATTTTCCATCAAGTCAAAAATGTTTTGCAACTGCTTTTGCTTTTTCTAAATAATTAACTAGACCTCATATTTTAGTATTGTGCCAATTATGACACCACTTCCTGTAGGCCTAGATCACGGAAATACACAAGACCATATAAAATAGGAACAGGAATAGGCCCCTCGAGCCTGCTCCACCATTCAATAAGGTCATCGCTGATCCAACCAACGTTCCTCATGTCCACTTTCACATAACCCTTGATTCCCTTGATCAAAATCTATCTATTTCAGCCTTAATTATACACACTGACTCTGCCCCCACAGCTTTCTATGGCAAGGAGTTCCAAAGACACTCAACCCTCAGAGAAGAAATTTCACCCCATCTCAGTCTGAAATTGGCGCCCCTTTATTCTGGTCCTAGAAGTTATTGTGAAAATCCCCTAGTCTCCACACTCCGGCATCTGTTCGGGTACACTGAGGGAGAATTTAGCATGGCAATTGCACTTAACCATCTTTCAGACTGTGGGAGGAAACCAGAGCACCCTGTGGAAACCCACGCAGAAAAGGGGAGAATATGCAGACTCCGCTAAGATAGTGACCCAAGCCGGGAATCAAACCCGGATCCCTGGCACTGTGAGGGAGCAGTGCTAACAACTGCACCACCCATTATATCCTATATGTTTCAATGCGATCACTTCTCATTCTTCTAAATTCCAATGAGTAGAGTGCCAACCTATGTTACCTTTCTTCATATGACAATCCCTCCATACCGGGATCATCCTAGTGAACCTCCTCTGAACTGCCTCTAATGAAATAATATTTTTCCTTAAATTGGGGGATCAAAACTGCTCACAGTATTGCAAATGTGGTCTCACCAGTACCTTGTACAGTTGCAGCAAGACTTCCCTACACAGTGAACGGAAGTGGCCATAGAACCATGGGAATCTCCTTGTTGTTCTTCAAATAATGCCATGGGATCTTTCGCATTTGTCTGAACATACAGGCTGGCCTATGTGTATATTTATACTCTTATAGTCAGATAATTGAACCCTATTTTTCCTTATAATCACATACACTGCTTGTGTATCTTCAATAAGTTATCAATCAATGCCGTCAGGGTTCTTTCTTGATTATCTTTACTCTGCATTTGTGCATGGTGTAACAAGAAGTTGTCCAAACCCAAGTTCATGAGATTGCACTTGCCCACATTAGCTCACATTGCCACTTATGGGACCTTCACACCTAAACTCATCCAAATTGTCCTGCAGTCTAATCATTTGGTCTGAATAATTGACACCATGTAAATTCTCAAGATATCAGGAAATTTGGAATGCTTTTATTTGCATCCACCTCCAAACTGCAGTTGTTCCAATACATAACCTGTGGAACTCCACACATGACAAGGCCCCAGCAAGATCCATTCACTCCCATTAATACAAATGCAGTTTCCATCTAAAATACACCACTAATCAAATTGACTATAGAAAAAAAATATGGATTCAAAATATTTTCTCCCACATTTGTTACTCTTGTACAATGTTACAGACTTAATATGAATCAAGAGGACACGAAACAACCTGTATGAGCTGCCCACCAGCTCAATGCCAATACACAAATGAGTCACCTCGCCAGAGGGAGAGAGCAGCACCCTTCAACTTTCTATCCCTTCCTCTAGGAAAATACATCATCAACACAACTGAAAATCAGGAACACAACCCTCGTACAGTACATTAATCCATACTTCCATGCCAAATCCAAAACATCACCTGGCAGGAGCTCTGGCTGTAGGCATTTGGTGGAAACACCAAAAAAGCCAGAATCGCTCCATCAATTAAGGCAAAACTGACAAATGTCAAAACTGTGTCTACCAATCAGAGAGGTGCTGCATGTCAGATTGGGAAAAGCAGCATTGTCTCCTGGGCACACCATATTTTTAACAGGGCCACAGAGACTAAAAAAGTGATATTTTGATGTACATTTCTGGAATTTCTAAATCTATGATTTCTATGAATTTTCTAGGTAGCTTCTGGAAAATCAATCTGACCAATCCAAATGTTAATAGCTTCATTAATAGTTCTCCTGTGATTATTAATTTAGATTTACTTCTGTTATGTTCCCCCAATGCCTCCCACACTGTCACATTCTCCTGCAGCATAGCAAGTGAGGACCTCAGGCTTCCTTGTAGTTGCCATCTTGTGTTGGAGGTACACATCTGACTGTAAGTATTGACTGTTCACCCAGCATTCAATAACTGGCAAAATATAACCCCGGGGGCGGCTCAATTGAGTTGGGTAAAATTGTGTTCCGTCACTTATAAGTTTTAATTGAGGAACAAGACAGAATTATTGACGGTTTGAATTTTTTTTTGCCTTGAATGACTCAGATGCCCAGCCCCCCCCCCCCCCCGAAAGGCCCACACATGGAAGTCAGGAGAATACCGGCACAATTCTGGATGAACTCAAACCACAGATTAGTTTTTTTAAAATCACGGTTTTCACCAAAATGAAAAAGACAAAATTGAAATTATGAGGAAAATATTCAGAACCTCTTCTCTTATCCCCAGGATTTCCGTTCAGGGGCCTGGCAATTCCAGAAGCCAGCATTGCCATGCTTTCCCACACCCTCAAACCACTATTTAGTGTTATTTATATATTAAAAAATAAATAAAGGTACAATTCAAACCTTACCATGCGGCTTTAATCTCGTGTTAGGCGAAAAATATCAATCGGGAAAATGCTTTAAAATAAACTACTTCTGTCCTAAAATAAATCCCTTAACCCTTTCTCAGTGTATGTTCAAAGTGACCCTGACTAAAAGGCCATGTGTACAAACCAAACGCATTATTAATCGGACTAACTTACTTGGGTACCGGCTGGATTTCCTTCTATGAGGCTGCAATGGGAGGTTAGTGTTGTGGGGGAGGGGGGGGGGGGTCCAAAATGGGAGGAAAGAAAAAAAATCCCCGGAGTCCGCCCCCGGCACCATAAGGTTACAGAGCCGTTTATATGCAAAACACTTTCAAGTCCTTCCTACACCATCATCATCATCATTTGCAATGCTTACCACAAGCTGGCAGAGGCGGCAATAAGACCAGCCAATGGCTCGGGACTGAGGGGGGGAGGGAGGGGCGCCTCGCGCGGCCAAGCGAATCTGGGTCAGAGTTTGACTCAGTCTCGCGGGCACCCGGAATGGAACGTGGCCCGGAGCCCGGCTCGGGGTGATTGACAGGCGCGGCGGAGGATGGAACGTCAGCCGGAGCCCGGCTCGGGGTGATTGACAGGCGCGGCGGAGGATGGAACGTCAGCCGGAGCCCCAGCGGGTTTGATTGACAGGCGCGGCGGACCGGGGAGGGGGGGAGGGGTGCTTGGCTTGTGCACAATAGCCGCACAGTCAGAGAGCGCAGGCTGAGAGCCGGCAGCAGCAGCGGCGGAGAGGAGCTGCTTTCCCTTTAATAGGTGCACCCGATCCGCTCTCCTGATTTTGCTACATGCTGTTACTTGGACATCTCATGTGTGGCGTTCGGAGGCAGCAACCCGAAACCACGACCAGCACCGCTCTGCCAGTGCTATTGGTAACAAAGGAGCCTTAATTTCTCTTTCACAGTATGGAAGAAACGTTTGTGCTTTAAAGGAGGGACAACAACGCCGCACGACACTCATCACCTGGGAGACTTGCTGCTGCGCACAGCTGGGACTTTCTCCCTTGCTTTGAGGCCGGGGTGAATTGCGGGGGTTTGGCTGGTGGTCTGGGCTGGTGGTCTGGGGGGGAGAGAGTGTAATCAATGAGCTTGAACGAGCACTCGATGCAGGCTCTGTCCTGGAGAAAGCTCTATCTGAGCAGAGCCAAACTCAAAGCCTCCAGCAGAACCTCCGCTTTATTGTCGGGTTTCGCCATGGTAAGTTTCTCTTTCGCATTCACTGAATTTCTACCCTCTGTTCCCAATGAAAGCTTCATTTTCCCTGTGCCACTCTTTTTAATTAAAAAAACTCCGATTGAAATAATTAAGGAAGTGCAAATTGACAAAACAGTCATCTTAATTTGGTTAAATGTGTTTTGCAGATTGATTGGGGTTTATAAATAGCGACAGGCCCACCGCGAATTCACGTTGTCGCACATGGGTTTGCGAGCAGGATTTTCTGCGCACAATTGCTCCTGTAAAATGATCAGTAATTTGCTGTATTATACCGTGAAAACATCACCAAAAGCCAAATGTTCCAGCAAATGGGGCGGAAATGGCTGTGGCTTTACGGATCGGAATAATTTCGGGTTCAGCAGTTTTACTTTAAACATTTTAACGCAATTGGATTATTTGCAAGTGACCGATTTTTAAAAATTGCGTTCGTATGAAGTGTAGCTGAAAATCGACCTGCCTTTTTTGCAAACCTTCTCACGTTCCCACTCTTTTTTTATAAAAAAACACCCCTGCAGTAATGCAGCAGATTTCCTCCTGGTATCCTAACCTGTCTGTACGGGTAAAGCGCAAAATATATTTTCCAGGATCTTGCGATTTATTAATTTTAATACTTCATCTACCTCTTGAGGTTGTCCCTCAACCTTTTCAACCTATATCCATAATATCTTAATCCAATTGAGTGACTCGGGGGAAAAACTGACTCTTAATTTCTGGTCTACCATATTTTAGCTTCCAAGTTTTTCAGAAGTTATGTTTTTTTTTATATCAACAATTAAATACCCACGTAGGAAAACGTGTCTTTTTTTTCCTGTATTATGTTTTAAGTTTAAAAGAGCGTTTAGCAAACTTGCGTTTTTAATGTACGTATTTGGCATGAGTTCAGCATATTCTGTTTGGAGAATGAAGGTTGTGGCAAACTTATTCAATAATTATAGCCATTAATTCATTAAACATTTTCTTGCATATTTTTATCTAGATATTATTCTTAATTTCTATTTTGTTTACAATTACTGGTTTGTGGGACTAACATCAACACTGATTAGTTGTAAGATGTTGGGTATATAAAATTCTGACTGCCTCCCTCTGAAGGCAATCACTTGGGTTGAGGCATAGGCTTTTGCGGCCTATGGGACTATTAGTGTAAATTTATTCCTAAATGAATTAAATCAGGCTCTTTGTAGGGACTATAACAGCTGATGTCCAGATGTATGTTCATGCAGTGGATCAGTAAATAGTGGGAAAACTGGCTGCTTGTCTTTCCCAGATTAAATGTGTGCTTTTGACGTGACTATCACTGAGTTTAAACTTGGTTTGAAAACACTAAAATTATTTTGATGATTGCTTCTTATTTGGATCAATTAGCAGAATTGTCAATACTGACAAGGTCTTTCAATTTTAGAGTCGCACAGCGGTTAGCAATGCTGCCTCAGTGCCAGGGACCTAGGTTGGATTCCAGCCTTGGGTGACTGTGAAATTTGCATGTTTTCACTGTGTCTGCGTGGGTTTCCTCCTGCAGTCCAAAGATGTGTAGGTTAGGCGGATTGGCCATGCTAAATTGCCCCATAGTGTCCCAAGATGTTAGGTGGATTAGCCACGGTTACAGGGATAGGGTGGGGCGGGCCTGAGGGAGATGGTTTTTTGGAGATTTGGTGCAGACTCGATGGGCTGGATGGCCCCTCTGCACTGAAGGGATTCTGTAGTTTGATGATTCCCTGAATTAAGAACTGAAAAATGGGTAATATATTAGTATGTAAATATATTCATGGCGATAATACAATTGAATGTTCATAATTTGAAAGCTTTAATCAGCAGAGCAGTTTTGTAAGAAGCTACAACTTTCGCAACGTGCAATGCTAAAAAGAATTGATGTGTATCAGTAACAATATCCTCTTTTTCTCCCACTCTTCACTAACTACTGGACTTAGTCTGTACGTTTATATATGTCCCAGGTGACTGCAAGTGCACACTCAGTTGTTAATGCTTAGTCTATGCAGAGGAGTATTTCCTTCATCAAATGGGAAAAACATCATGCTGAAGTTGGCGTTTTTCCAAGTTTTAGCTAGTTTAGCGTAACATTTTTCGCTATTCTGCTTTTGAACATGATTGAAAATAATTCTAAAATATATTTATTTGATACTTGCCAGATTGATCAATAACATGCAAACATTTTTCATAGAAAAAAAACATTAATACACTTTGGCATTAAAGTTCAGATGAACCCATTCTAACACTAGTTTCTTGTCCATCGCCCCTTATTCTCCCTGAACTCACCTTGTACATGAGAATGATCCCCTATTTTTCTTGATCACGTTGATTGCTCTATAATGCAAACTATCATCCTGTATCCCTTTTCTCAAGACATGTACATTAAATTTCCAGTCTGTGCCTCTTCTTCCATACCCTCCACCCAACTTCCTGCTTTGAGTCTGTCGGATCAGGTTTCTGTCTTGCCTTTGCACAGAAACAACCCACTCAGTGTTACAATTGACATTTTCCGTGACTGTGGCCACAGGTCTCTACTGTTCCTCAATCTCTCCTATCTTTGACTTAGTTCTCTAACACTTCTGCCCAGTTACACAGCACAGTTGGATAGTCGTCATTTGTTCCCACTATTAACTTCCAACGGTGTAGCCTTTGCCTCCACTTCCTCATCCACATTCAACCCCTGAGTCACATCAGCTAATGAGTCAACTTTTGCAAGTATTTTGATGAGATTGGACTCCACTGCCATACCACCTCGTTTGACCCATTTTTGCTAATTCTGTTATCAGGGTGCTGGTCTGACGATCTGCGGGTCCGACAGCCAATCTTGGATGAGTTAGAGAGTCTTGCACAACTTCCTCCAGCAAATCATCTTTGCGTAGCTCTTTCAAAGAGCAGGCATGATTGGCCAAATGGCAGCCTGCTGTGTTGGCTGCATCATTCCGTGATGGGATGAGGGTGGTTGTGGTTGGGGGCTAAAGCTATCATGTTTGCCTGATTACTAGAATAAAACATTATTTGGAGCCAGCACCATCTAGTGGTACATATTCAAAATAATATGGACAAAAAGTTCAAATGTTTCAATTTTTCTGTTTCATTTTAATGGATTTTCAAAATACCCCGAATTGACAAAGTCAAAGGCCTCCTTTTGAGAGTAATTTTTAGGGTGGCCATGAATTTTGGCTCCGACTTGTGCCACTCAATCTGCAATTTTGAGGTTGTGTTCAAAGTTAAATCCCTGTCACTGTTTCATTTGTCTCTTGATTTCAATTGTAGCTCTTGTCATACAGTTGCAGGGGAAGTTAGTGTCAGGAAACATTACATGAGTGACGGAAAACAGATTGTGCAATCCATTTTTAGAAAAAACAAAAATGATTTTTTGAGGGGGGGGGGGGGAATGGAGAAGGAGAGAGATACCAGAAAGGTAATGTTGAGTGCATTTTTGATGTGGACATGCTTCCTGAGTGTTTGCATTGTCAACAACTGATCCTTTGGAAACTCATTTGGATTGATGCTCTGTCACATGTTTACCAACGTCTGAACAATAGGAAATACTTTGAAGTTTCAGCTAAAGCCAAACTTGGTTAAAGTTGCATTAGGAATGGTCTCTGATGCAGTAACAACTCAGAATTCAGTTTAAAAATATATTATAATGGAAAATCCTGCAAGCAATCTTCATTTTAATATAGTTGTGCTGCTGTGGTTGAAAAGAAGTGTTTTTGAATAAATGCTTGATGTTGGGAGGGGAAAGTGAGAGAATTTGGAGTTTTTAAACATTTGAAAGCAGAAATGGAGAAGAGAATTGAAGAGAGGAGCATGATGGCCGAAGATGCGGCCAACAATAGTAAAGCAAGAAGTTGGATGAGCAAAGTGAGAAATAAGATCTGGGGCATAGGGAATATGGGTGCAATTTTTAACAAGGTACGGTGAACGAAATATGTTGTCATTTGTGGAAGTAAGGAGGTTGGCTAAGAAAGCATTTCAGAAATTAAACTTTGAAGAGATTTAATGAGTGAGATTTTGGATTGATAGGGTAGAAATTGAGGGATATAGGAGGATAAAAGCTGGGTGATTTACATACATGTGGAAATTGACTGCTTTTAGGTGAGCTTGCCAGTAAGAAGTTGAAGCAGATGTTGGATAGGAAGCACTAGGGCAGAGGTGAGAGCACTCATTCCAAGACAAGAATGGTTCCAAAACTTTGGAGATTGAGGGTGACCATTTTGAGATTTAATGAACATTATTGAAAGGTAAAAACAGGTTTATGATGTCAGCAACCATGGCGATGAGGAAGGGTTGTTGGATGCTCAAGAACCTGAACATAATCGCAAATAAAACAAGTTTCACGAAGACTGGATAATTACAGGACAAACCGAGGAGTAGAAGGTGGGTGGAAGCTTGGTTCAAAGCGGAAGTTGGAGTCATACCTAGCACAAAGGAAGATGCATGTGGTTGTTGGAGTCCCAGTTGCCTCTGTCTCCACTTGAATACCTTTTATTTTATTTGTTCTTAGGCATTGCGATTATTCCACATCCCTAATTGTTGTTGAGAAGGTGGTCCTGAGCCACCACCTTGAACTGCTGCAGCCCAATGCACTGAGTTCCAGGATTTTCACTTTGCAACAATGAATTTATTGAAGTAGAAGGAAGCATTCAGACTTTGGTCCCTGCACCCAATTTCCATTTCTCTGACTTCGAATGGGAAATGTGGATAAATCTGACATTCATAGTCATTCTTTTGTACAACACCATACCTGTGGCCGAAACACCT
Source organism: Mustelus asterias (assembly GCF_964213995.1). Taxonomy (NCBI): domain Eukaryota; kingdom Metazoa; phylum Chordata; class Chondrichthyes; order Carcharhiniformes; family Triakidae; genus Mustelus; species Mustelus asterias. The sequence goes on from NC_135813.1 coordinate 107,781,463, forward strand.
CCCTTTCTGCTTCCAAGTGACCAATTCCTTGAATGTTGCATTGCTATCCCAAAACCATGTCAACAATTTTGGGGCGGCACGGTAGCACAGTGATTAGCACTGATGCTTCACAGCTCCAGGGACCTGGATTCGATTCCCAGCTTGGGTCACTGTGGAGTTTGCACATTCTCCTCGTGTTTGCATGGGTTTCCTCCGGGTGCTCCAGTTTCCTCCCACAGTCCAAAGATGTGAGGGGTTAGGTTGATTGGCCATGCTAAAATTGTCCCTTGGTGTCCTGAGATGCATGGATTAGCGGGTAAAATATGTAGGGCCTTGGTGGGATTGTGGTCGGGGCAGACTCGATGGGCCAAATGACATCTTTCTGCACTGTAGGGTTTCTATGATTCTATGAATTTTCCCTCTTGTTTGGTGTCCATGTTTTTTCCTTCATGTTGTAAGATTTTCACACTTCGTTTTGCTTTGGGATGCAAGTTGTGTGGGGGTTTAAGTATTTTTGAGTGGAAGAATAAGGAAGGACAATCCCCCTTCCCTGCCACTATGCCATCCCCGCCCACTATTTCAAACATACCCTCAGCAAAAATAAACGGTTTAGTGTGGTTCTAGAGTTGGGGTCATTCAACTGATACTAAAAATCTTGGACTCCATGGTAGGATTTTCTGGCTGCGTTCGCCTCAAAACCGGAAAATTCCACCTGAGGTCAACAGACCTTTGCCTGGGTCCCACCGCCCCCAAACCACTCGCTACAATTCCTGTGGCAGGCAGGACAGGAAAATTCCCCCCCCCCTTGTCTATTTGGATTCACTCTTGGCTCTCCAGAGATGAGATGGACATTAAACTTCTAGTGACAAATGTTCTGAAGCAATAGTTTGTTTCACAACTTCCTTTTGTTTACTGTGAAACATAAAGTGGAGATGAAAGGCTGTTTGCTACACCTCAATACAGATCTGAGTTTGCTTTCATTGCAGCATACTTGACTTTAAATCACAATGATATGCCTAAAATAGATTGTTGCCATACAAATCAATTGAAATAAGGTTACTACTTTTTAAACATTAATAAAGATTAAAAATGCAACAAAACCAACTTTCCATGCAGTGCATTTTAAAACCTGTTCATTGTACACGAACAAATCAGTTTGACCAAACAAACATTTTTAAACCATTAGCTCAATAGTTTCACAATGACCATGAGATCTATGTTTAATTTGCAGTCGGAGCTGATATCCATTTTGTGACTGTGATCCCCGCTGGCTTATCTTGGAGTTGCAGTCATGATGTAACTTTGCGTGTATCTGGGCGGTGGTTGCCTGAAGCAGCTTCCTTCACAAGTCAGTAAATGGTTTGGTTTAAGACAGCCTACAGACAATTTGAAATAGCTTCAACAGTAAGTTTGTGAAGAAGCAAAAGGAAATCCCATTTGTAAGGCATCTTTCACTGCTTTGACTGTGAAGCACTTTGAGAAGTTCCAGTGAAGTACATTTAAAGTAGATTCACTATTTTAATGTGGAGAATCACAACAGAAAATTGTGCACTGAATAGTCCAATGTACAATTAAATCAGTTAATTTGTTTCTGTGACTTTTGGTCACTGCTCCAATGCACCTAATCTGCACATCTTTCGATGAAATGTCAGGATGGCACAGTGGCACAATGCTAAATTCTCCCTCAGTGTACCCAAACAGGTGCCATTGTGTGGCGACTAGGGGATTTTCACACCAACTTCAGTGCAGTGTTAATGTAAGCCTACCTGTGACACGAATAAATCAACTTTTTTTTAAAATCATTTCTGAACTCATGTTTTTCCTTTACATTTGAATCTCTTTCTTATCTCACTGTTTTTCAATGTAATTTTGGTTGTTTCCTTTTAAGTTTAACTGTGTGGTAATTACAAACCCATGAGGTTTAGTAATGAATAGCCATCTATTTAACCACAAAGGGCATCACGACCAATCTTGTCCCCTCCAACATTCACAAATACAGACTGCCCGACGGGAGTCACTAGTTAGTGATCTCGATTAAAAGTCTTGGCTAATTTTCCACTGAAGAGTTGCCGAGCCAACTGTAGCGCTCCTACCATTGCCCTCAGAAAAACTCAGTCCAGACCACAGTTTCAAACTGTGCACATATAGTGTAATAATGGCACAAATATTCAGATCTTGTAAGTCCATCTTTCTTCAAAAAGAACTCCAAGAGCCTACAGATATAGAAACACTGCACTTTTGTAGAAATACAGTAATGTGTAGGCCATTCAAACCCCAGCTTGTTCTGCACTGTTCAATTAGATAGTGGTTGATCTGTATGTCCATTTCCTTTATCTAATTTTACCCCTTTCCCTTAACATTTTAACACATTGAGGGGCAGCGGCCAATGCGCCTAACCTGCACATCTTTCGGTGAAATGTCAGCAGTGCTTAGCACTGCTGCCTCACAGCTCCAGGGACCTGGGTTCGATTCTTGGTTGGGTCACTGTCTGTGAGGAGTTTGCACATTCTCCCCATGTCTGTGTGGGTTTCCTCCCGGGTGCTCTGGTTTCCTCCCACAGTCCAAAGATGTGCTGGTTAGGTGCATTGGTCAGCTAAATTGCCCCTTGGTGTCCCGGGATGTGTAGGTTAGAGGGATTAGCAGGGTAAATATGTGGGTTTATAGGGATAGGGTCTGGGTAGGATTGTTGTTGGTGTAGACTCAATGAGCTGAATGGCCTCCTTCTGCATTGTAGGGTTTCTATATTTCTATGAAATGAAATTGGAGTGTGACATTGCAGATTACTGGTGTGCCTCTTCTCTGGTATGGAAGTATTAATTTGGGCACTACAGATCTTTACCAGTGAGCTGGCGTTGCTTGGAGTGATGCTGCTAACCTGGAAGTCTCCCTTTTGTTAGGATTGTGACATGCCCCAGGGAAGGAAGAAATAAGAACATAAACAAGAGAGGCAAGAATGAGGAAAAACGGAGTGCTGAGGGTGGGGTGGGGAGGTGTGAAACATTAACTCGGCAACGTGCTTCATGTACCTTTTCCAAACTTGACAAACAACTGATTTTTTTTTTTCTCTTTTTTTGTTTTTAGGTAGCTATGGTTGAGGTGCAGCTTGATCCAAGGACCGGCTTGTACCCACAAGGTCTCTTGATAGCCTTCAGCGCCTGCACGACTGTGCTCGTTGCAGTGCACCTTTTTGCTCTCATGATAAGCACTTGTATTCTTCCACACATAGAGGCTGTCAGCAACGTTCACAATCTCAATTCTGTTCACGAGTCACCCCATGAGCGAATGCACAGGCATATTGAACTTGCATGGGCTTTCTCCACAGTCATTGGGACCTTGCTTTTTCTTGCAGAGGTTGTGCTGCTTTGTTGGGTTAAGTTTCTCCCATTAAAGAATCATCCAGTGGTTAAAGATAGTAATTGTACACCAGTACCACCTGGAGACCATGGAACTCTTTCGTCTGGAGAAGCTGCAGCTATTACATCCACAACGATTATGGTACCCTTTGGATTAATTTTCATTATATTTGCAGTTCACTTCTATCGATCGTTGGTAAGCCACAAAACGGAGAGAGTCGAAAGGGAACTGGATGTACTTGCACAACTGCAGGATCAGCTGGACCAAGGAGATGCGCTGCACCCTACTAGTTCTCATTTTGGATAAGACTGGTTGTTAACTATTGGGGAATGGCCTTCCTTTCATACAGTTTACAGCACTTGGTGCATGAAGTGACTGAACTGTTGTACAAAAAGAACAATGGAACGACTATCTAGTAATACTCAATATTACTATTGGATATTTTGGGACGATGACCAGTGCAGAACATTTTTGCTCTTGTTTTAAAATTAAAATGGTGCCATAAAATAGCAAAGTGCATGTATTTACTTTGGATTTGTACAGGATTAATTGGATTGTTTAAATTTTCAACATTAAAGAGATTATTGCGTGTTATGCAGGATTGTGTGTCTTAATAATAGGGTAAGTGGATTTAACTTGACCCACAGTTTTACACTTCCATTATTTCATTTAAATTACATTGAGCTGTGCACTGATGGTTATACAGAGGCTGAGAATTAGCTGTCACTTAACTGCATAATTAATGCTTTGTTGTAGAACTAGGAGACGAGCAAAATTATAGCTAAGTTGTCTTGCCCGACTGACCTCGCCTCTTGGATGAATGCTGTTTGTCCCTCATTGACTAATGTCTTCTCTTCACACCACTTATCCAAACTAGTTCATGGAATCCCATAGCACTGAAGGAGGCCTTTCAACCCATTGTGCCTTTGCTGAACATTTGAAAGAACAATCCTCCCGCCCCCAAAACAAATGCTGAACATATTTCTTCAGGAATAAATGGAAACACCTTTTGAAGATTACCATTGAATCTGCTTTCACCACCATTTCCCATGGTGTCATCTGGTTCATATCAATTCACTGCATCTAGAGTTTTTAATTACCAATTATCTTGAATCTGTGAACTCTGGTTACTGACCCTCTGCAAGTGGAAGCATTTAACCTATCTACTTGTGTCAAAAACTTTCACTTTTTGAGCAATTCTATTAATCCTTCCCTTAACCTACTCTGCTATATGAAAAACAGCCCCAGTCTGCAAAACATCAAGTCCCTCAGCCCTGGTACCATTCTTAGTAAATCTGCACTGTCTCCATCTTACACATTGCACAGAGGATGACACAGGAATATCGCACCTGGGTTCTCAATTGAATACTGAAAAAAAGAATGATTGGAATGTTTGATAAATGCTGTCCCCAAACAGTGATTCTAACTGCATTTCATGTGTTCACATGGGGTGGCATGGTACAGTATTTAGCACTGATGCCTCTCAGCACCAGGGACCAGGTTCGATTCCAACCTTAAGTGACTTGTTTGTACGTTCTCCCTGTGTCTGCATGGATTTCCTCCAAGTGCTCCAGTTTTCTCCCATGGTGCACAAAGATGTGCATGTTAGGTCATGCTAAATTACCTCTTGGTGTCCCTAGATGTGTAAATTAGGGGGATTAGTGGGGTAAATGGGTGGGGTTACTGGGATCGGTAAAATGTTCTTTTGGAGAGTCGGTGCAAATTTGATGGGCTGAATGGCCTTCTGCACAGTAGCGATTCTATGGAAAACTACACATACAAAACACTAGAGTGCGTACAGTCATTTAGCTGCCAATCTCTAGAGTTTATTCAAAGGCTATTCATCTACATATAAACTGATAATCTAGATGTAAGTTTGTTGGATATGTGCAGACAATTTTGAAGAACCTTTTGGAACACAATTGGGCTCCCAAGAAACAATCCTACAAAGGTTTCAGGATATTATCGCTGTGGATTCTTCACGGCCAGTTACTTTTCAGCTATCTGATAATGGACTGAAATGTCTTGATTCTAAAAGCTTGAGTCATTTGTTGGCCATCTCATGCAAGTGCTCCGTTATGTTCATATACAAAAATGGTAGAGTATTTACAAGTTAAGGTTTGTGTTTTGTATTGATTTTGATGGAAAAAAATTAAGACTGTTTGTTTCTGCCGCTGGGAAGAGGTTACAGGGTGGTGTGATACAAACAAGGGGTCCTTCAGGTGCACTGGCTATAACCTGTTGCTTTTGTCATTAGATGTCACTCTGCTGCAAATGTGGCTATCTGTATAGTGCAATGCAAAACTACCCAAGTTATACTGATCACTTGAGCTCATTCCAAGTCGCACTGAACTCGGTGACAAAAGATATTCTGTCTGGGCATGGAGGTCTAACTTTAGGTAGCTAATTTTGTCCAGGAGGCCCAAAGGAACCTTTTGAAACATAACTTTGGGAGTTTAACTTTACCATTACAATGGTAAACAAGCTAATGTAAGATTACTTCGTTTTGAGTCAGACGTGGTAGGAATTCCTCAGTCACACCACTTCCGTTGATGCACATCAGAAGCACTTTGTATTGATATTTTGAAGCATTATGCTATGTTTCAATGTCTTAATTCTAAAGGTTACCAATGAGACAGAAAAGGGAAAGTAGAAACCGATTTGCAGATGAACAAAACAAAGTACTGTGAATGGTGTAACTCTGAAATAAAGATTCCATTTCCCTGTCATTTTATCTCCCACTACAATCTCTCTTCAACTTCAAATTATAACAGACCTCATTTTTTTTCAGACAGGAGATATTGGTAGTTTTGCTATTCCCATTTACAGGTCTTTTGTTTCTTACATGTTCCATTACTATAGTCTTTTGCACCATAATTCTTTTGTCTTCTAGTCTTTCTTTACATCCACCCGGCTCTCAATTTTTTCCAGTTCTAATCAAAGGTTATCAACTTGAAACATTAATTTTGTTGTTCACTCTACAGTTGCCTGTTGAGTAGTTTTAGCAATTTCTGTTTTTATTCCAGAGTAATTCGGGCTGGATATTCCTTTTAACAAAATTATTTTTTGTGCACCCTCCTTGAAGAGAAGTCAGTTTTTTTTTCTCTTGTAGCAGAAGTAGGATACGAAGATGAAAGACTTAATCCCCCTCCATTATTATGTCCACAAAGAAGAATCTTCAGAACATCATCCAGCAAAACAAACTTGGCTAAAACTACATAACCAAAATATATCAATTATCGAACCCCTCCTGAAGTGTGAACATAAATGGCATTGTGGGCTATCTGAACACTTGGAAAAAATATTAGTGTTCAAATTGATGAACTCCAAGCAAGTTCACAATCTTAAGTTTGCTTTAATGAAGAGCAATGGTAAGTAACCATTTTAAGAAAAGTTGGAGCTTTTTTTAAATATTCAAACGTGATCCTGAATGTGACTAGTTGCCTTGCATCTGGACCTTATTCTGGTAGTTTTCTGCCTTTAATCACAAGTTGAAAACCACAAGTTAATGAGTTCATGCAACCTCCACATTTGGCATATCTGAAAACCATTATTAAAAAACAGGAATTCCTTTAAGCTGAGTAACAAATACAGAAATGCAATTTATTGATGTCTAAAATTACTAGAACAGAATCTTCATAGTTTGTGTTTTAAATTTCACTTAAAACAGATTCCATATGTAAAGGTTTTAATAGATGCATGTACTCCTCCTACCTTCCTATGAATCTTTTAATTGCAATTGCAAATATTTACAAAGAAATTTGTGTAATATTTGGTTTCTCATCTGGTTCTGGCAAGTTGAATTTTCTAATTCACGAAAGCTTTATTAAATAGTGCACTCCAGATTTCTCACCTGGGCACATGGGGATGCAGTCAAAAGTTGATCTTGTTTAATCTTTATGGGAGCAAGATCTGGGGGAGGAGTTCTCAGGAGGATTGCGACATGGTGCTGCATCGAGTACACTCAAAATGTGCCAAGCTGGGAGTGATGCAATGTAAACTCCTTCACAAAGCATATCTAACTAGGCTTAAACTCGAGAATGTACCCAGGCACAAGCCCCATTTATGAGTGGTGCCGGCAAGTTCCCGCCACCCTTTTATATATGTTCTATGCTTGCCCATCACTGGACATCGATATTTGAGACAATTGTGGCAACGCTAGACAAGTGCATCCCAGGCCGCCCTGTTTGGGGTCATGCCTCTAAATCTGCTGCTGCTGAAATTCCAAGTGGATTGCATAGCTTTCATTACACTCCTGGCAAGACGACTAATCCTGTTTAAGTAGAAATCAAGTGCACCCCCAACACGCACTCAGTGGGTGAAGGAGGTGGTAGATACCATTAAGCTGGAGACGATGAGGTGCACGCTACATGGGTCCACTTAGGTTCTATAAGATGTGGCAACCATTTATAGCACATGTTGGGACGCTGCAGTTGGAGTCGGGTGAGTAGATATCCGACGGCCACAAGACCATTGGTGCTCCCGCAGAAACCCCTCCCTGATTGGGTTGACATGCCCTGCCCCTTTACCTGAGTATGCCCACCCGCCCGCCCTGCCGAGATACGGGGGCCAACACGAAAACTTTTCTCTCTTTTTCTCTTTTCCCCCTCTCGCTCTTTTGCTGTCTCTTTTGTTTCTCCACTCGCTAGTTTGCAGCCTGGGCTGCTTGGACGCTCAGTTGGTTCTCCAGCAGCGTCCCTCTGCCTTTTTAAAAATATTATCACCATTATTCCTAGTGCAATTAGACGGGACTTGGGCGGGGTTGCTGCCAGGGGTACCAGGGGTGTGTCCCCTGGCCACGGAGAGCCCTGTGCCCAGTCGCATTGGAATGTACATGCAGGCACTGTGTGGATCTGTATCTGTTTGTTTGCTATGTAAAATATATGAAAATCTTGAATAAACATAGCAAAAAAAAGTTGATCTGGTAGCCAAAGTCCACCCGGAAAGTTGAGCAAAGTTGCTTTGCTCTTCTGCCACTTCCAAACTTAACTACCTTATTTTCTTGGCTCCAGCAGAGTTCTGATGTCCAGTAGGCAATATCACAATGTGATTCCAATTTAATGTAATTAATTTCCAAGCATTATATATCTTTGTTTTGCATTTACAAGTAATTCACATTACAGAAATCTTAAAGTTCATTTGGCTCAACTGCTTAATGTCAATATTTATGTTCCAGATGAGTGTCCTTCTATTCTCTAACCCCATCAACATTTCCCTCTTCCTTTCTCCCACGTTTCCATCATTGGCAATGGCTTGTTATTGATATTTTGATGGCTAGTCAACTAACTATTTCTATTTCACTGAACATATCATTCTGACAGGATATTCCAAATGTATATTGACTTTTTAATTTCTGGCAGCTGTCTATGACAACTCAGCTTGATCATATACTTGAAGAAATTGTGATATTTTACTGCATCTCCAAGTAAAGCATTTACCCAATATTTTTAAAATATGCAGTCTTTTCTTTAGACAATCATTTAGCAAATGCTTCAAAAAGTGTTTTTGATAAATGGAAAAGCGCAATTTTCAACTTGGTTAAAAATTTACAAATTATGTTAAAGGAGAAATTAATGTCTGAAATATGCTGTGCAAAAAAAAAGCTTGCCCTACAAGCTGTATTTGAAATAATAGGGTCAGGCTCAGCAATAAAATCTAGCATCCTAATTTTCTTAATGTATTAATGTACAAAATCAAAAATGGTGCCCTGTTAAATGTTCCCACATTAAATGACTGATGTAAAAATGTATTGTGAGAAAATTGTATAAATCTACAAAGTGTTATTTCTATTTATGTGGGATTTCTAAATGACATGCATTTCATTTTACATGGTTATTATTTATTGAATGTCCATCTGTTAGCTGAATTTGAAGAACAACATGACACAGAAGCCTGGTCATGAAAAGTAGAGTATTATTTAATATAAAGCTTTATCTGTTTTTAACTGGTGCCTGGGTTTCATTTTAAAGTTTAAATGGGAAACTAAAGTTCTGGTCACCGCATTGTAGGAAGGATGTGGAAACATTGGAAAGGGTGCAGAGGAGATTTACCAGGATGTTGCCTGGAATGGTGGGAAGGTCTTATGAGGAAAGGCTGAGGGACTTGAGGCTGTTTTCGTTGGAGAGAAGAAGGTTAAGAGGTGACTTAATAGAGGCATACAAGATGATTAGAGGATTAGATAGGGTGGATAGTGAGAGCTTTTTTCCTCAGATGGTGATGGCTCGCATGAGGGGATGATATTGGAATAGTGTAGGTTAGATGGGCTTTAGATGGGTTTCACTGGTCGGCGCAACATGGAGGGCCGAAGGGCCTGTACTGCGCTGTAATGTTCTGTGTAGCATTGAGCTTTCAGGAAATATTCAGCAAAATTATTTAATAAATTCTTATAAAAAATTGGTCTTGTGCATAGTGTTGACCACTGAAATCAGAACTTTTCCTACTATGGTAATTAAATTGGCTAATTCGCAAATTTTCATTGAAGCCTGAATAAATGGAAACTTGCAACCAGTATTGGATAATTTGAGACCTTGCGTTCACACTGGATTTGTCTGTCAACATGGTGTCTAATGCAGTCATTCCAAACTTCGATGCAATGTAAAATTATTCAAGAGTCTGGATTTTCTTTTTCTTTTCATTGGTCCTCTTGTAAGTGTCCTTTCTTGATGAATTAATTTTGATACATTAGTTTCAGAATGTTATTTGATTGTGGTGACAGCAGTTCAGAGCACTTGGTTCTCTGTCTTCACACTCACTGATGTGGAGATGCCGGCGTTGGACTGGGGTAAACACAGTAAGAAGTTTAACAACACCAGGTTAAAGTCCAACAGGTTTATTTGGTAGCAAAAGCCACACAAGCTTGTGTGGCTTTTGCTACCAAATAAACCTGTTGGACTTTAACCTGGTGTTGTTAAACTTCTTACTGTGTTCACACTCACTCCCAGCAGAATCACTAGATATGAGCAGGATCAATATCCTTTTTTCCCCCCATGTATAACAAGCAATTAAAACAAACATAGATCCTCCTGTTGCAACAGTTTTATATTTTGGTAAATTTAAATGATGGAAATTAGAATAACTTGCTAAATACAAGGGAAAAACAACACACTGGATCATACAAAGCAAAAACTTCAGAAGCTGGAAATCTAACAACAGAAAATATTGGAGCCACCAAGTCATCATCTGAACCAATGAGCTAACATTTAGGGTACATACTTTTCATCAGAGGATATTACAGATAAACTAAACAATGGGAAGCAATGAGAGAAATCCGCAAGAAATGTAATTACACTACCTGTAAGGTACTTAAACAGCACTGATACTGATATGAGGTAATAGGAAAGAGTTCAATATAGAATGGAAGTGAGAACTAGGCAAATAGAAATTCAAGTACCAATAAACTGCAGAGTATGATTGAGGAACCTGGAAGAAAATTAAAAGTTCACCATTTAAGGATGCAGACACCACCACTAGCACATTACTGCACTGGAGAGTCTTCACCAAAGCACTCATCATTACCTACTAATAGATGAGTGTTTATCCACCAGGTATTCAATTTATATGCAGTGGATTATTCTTCGGTCCAGTGTAAATGTTTTATAGAAACGTCCTGCTGGAAATGTTGCAGAAAATGTGAGTGTGTGGTTGAGTACAAAATATAAATTTAGAACGAATGTACATGAGATTGATTCTATGTGCCACTTTGAAAAGGACAGCCATATTACAAAGTTTGTAATTTTGCTATCTTGAAATCGAGGATGAGATGAAATGTCAACAATTAGGTATCTTCACTTCTTTCCAGAAAACTTGATCTGGCTCTCTCTAAAACATAAGTTGGATTTCGTAGCTTAATCTGAAAAAAAGAACAAAATCTCTTAATTCCATGTTACTGTAGCTCCCACATTTGTAACAAGCAGTCTAGTTTTTAGAAGTTATTAATTCATCTTATGATGACTTCAGTCAGGCAAATGAGGTTGGCTTGCTGGAGTATGAACTCCCTGATTGAGTCCTAATTGATGGCCCAATCAGGGACCCTCCGGTTTCCTATTTAAAGCAGGTGTGTCAGTCTCTCTGCCTGTTGAAGCAGGGAGCACTCTGTTGTATAGTATGTCTTGTAAATAAAGGCTCTTTTGGTGACAGGACCTTTGCCTCTCTGGAGTTATTACACATCTGTAGGTAACAAGATGATCAAATAGAGAATGCCTTTTAAACCAAATTCATTTGATTCAAATTTCATATACTAAATATCACAGTTGATGAAAAGCTACAGCCTTTGTATAATATGGGCCTAGTGAACTGAAGATTTAAACATTAATAAATTTTTAAAAATTAAGAACCATTGTTAAGAATTGGGAGTAGAAGTAGGCTATTTGATACATCAAGCTATAGAGTCCAGACAAAGCAACAACCTCCATGTCAAGACAAAAGTATAGTTTGAAACTAAATCTTAGCAGCTAGATGACATAAGAGTGTTGCATAATTGTGATTATTCACTTCCTACTTAGGTATCCTTGTTTAACTGAGCTACCATGTTCATTTTTGTTACGATCTATGAAAATAGGGTGCTAGCTTGTCGCATATCAAATACCCAACCACAGAACATTATGATTTTCTCATGGTTTCAAATCAGTCGGTGCATTTGGAATTATAACGATTCAGCACAGAAGGGGACATTTGACCCATCATGCGTGTGTCAGCTGTTTGTTGGAGCTATTCTCCATAACACTATATATATTTATTATATTATAAATATTATATTATAAAGTTTTTTTCCATTGCCTTCTTCCGTGGGTAGGAAGACAACTCTAAATAGAATGTTTCCTCCTGCTGGAATTACCATGTTTGGGCCCCACACCTCAGGAAGGACATACTGGCACTGGAGCGGGTCCAGCGGAGATTCACACGGATGATCCCAGGAATGGTAGGCCTGGCATACGATGAACGTCTGAGGATCGTGGGATTATATTCATTGGAGTTTAGGAGGTTGAGGGGAGATCTGATAGAAACTTACAAGATAATGAACGGCTTAGATAGGATGGACGTAGGGAAGTTGTTTCCATTAACAGGGGAGACTAGGACGCGGGGGCACAGCCTTAGAATAAAAGGGAGTCACTTTAGAACAGAGATGAGGAGAAATTTCTTCAGCCAGAGAGTGGTGGGTCTGTGGAATTCATTGCCACAGAGGGCTGTGGAGGCCGAGACGTTGAGCGTCTTCAAGACAGAAATTGATAAATTCTTGATTTCTCGAGGAATTAAGGGCTATGGGGAGAGAGCGGGTAAATGGAGTTGAAATCAACCATGATTGAATGGTGGAGTGGACTCGATGGGCCGAATGGCCTTACTTCCGCTCCTATGTCTTATGGTCTTATCTACAGGAGGTACATGGAAATGTCTACCCAACGTAAACACTGAAGCTAATATGACTTTCACTAATATATATATATATATTTATCCAATTCACCGTTGAATGTTACTTAATCTGCTTCCAGCAGCCTTTAGGCTGTGCATTCTAGATCATAGTAAGAAGTCTAACAACACCAGGTTAAAGTCCAACAGGTTTATTTGGTAGCAAAAGCCACTAGGCTTTCGGAACAGGTTGTTCCTTCATCAGGTGGGTGGGAGTTCTGATCACAAACAGGGCACAAAGACACAAACTCAATTTACATGAATAATGATTGGAATGTGAGCCTTTACAGCTAATCAAGTCTTAAAGGTACAGACAATGTGAGTGGAGGGAGCATTGAGCACAGGTTAAAGAGATGTGTATTGTCTCAAACAGGGCCCTGTTTGAGAGCAGATTTCCACTCCATCTGACGAAGGAGCCGTGCTCCGAAAGCTAATGGCATTTGCTACCAAATAAACCTGTTGGACTTTAACCTGGTGTTGTTAAAACTCTTACTGTGTTTACCCCAGTCCAACGCCGGCATCTCCACATATTGTCTCTTCAGCCATTGTAAATTTCTGCTCGTTTACTCAGGCAAAATTGTTCATGATTTTGAACATTGAATCTCCTCTTCACCTTTGCTCTAAACAGAACAATCCTAGCTCCTCCAGTCTGAATACCTCATTCCTGGTACCACGCTAATAAATGTCTTCTGTATTTTCTCCAAGGCCTAGATATCCTTTAAAGTAGTGTCCAGAAATGAACGCAATTCTCCAGCTGTGCGCTTTTTCAAAAAATAATTGCATTTCATTTCTGTGAGCATTGCAAGGCCAGCATTTATTGTCCATCCCTAAATACCCATGAGAAGATGTTGGTGAGTCACTTTCTTAACCACTGTAACCCACATGATGTCCACAGTGCTGTTGGGGATGGAGGTTCCAGGACTTTGATCCAGCAAAAATGAAGGAACAGTCATATATTTCCAAGTCAGGATGTTGTGCGACTTGGAGGGTAACTTGCAGGTGCTAGTTTTTCCATGTGTCTGCTGCCCCTATTCTCATTTAGGTATCAGAATGCAAGGGTTCTTGAAGGTGCTGTTGAAGAACCCTCAGCGAGATCCTGCAGTGCATCTTGTATTTGGTACACACTGCTGCCACAGTGCGTTGGTGGTGGAGGGAGTGAATGCTCAAGATGGTGGACGGGGTGCTGAGCAATCGGCTGCTTTGTCCTGGGTGGTATTGAGCTCCTTAAATGTTGTTGGAGTTGCACTCATCCAGGTATGTGGAAAGTATTTACCCCACTTCTGACTTCTGCCTTGCAGATGGAGAGGCTTTGGGGAATCAGGTGATGAGTTGCTCACTTCAGTGCAGAGTTCCTAGCTCTGACCTGCTCTTGAAGATTTGGAATTAATATGTCTGGTCTAGTTCAGTTTCTGGTAAATGGACATAGACAGGTTGGTGGAATGGGCAAACACCTGGAAGGCGGAATTTAATGCAGAGAAGTACAAAGGGATACATTTTGGTAGAAAGAATGAAGAGAGGCAACATAAAATAAAGGGTGTGCTGGAGCAGAGAGACATACACACATTATTGAAGGTGACAGGGTGAGGTGAGAAAATGGTTAAAAAGACATATGGTATCTTGAACTTTATAAACACAAGTACTAAAGTTAAACATAAACCTTCATAAAATCCGACTTCAAACTTAACCAGAGTATTGTATCCAATTCTGCATTTTATGAAGGTTCTGGAGGATTTAGATTTACAGGAATGGTTCTAGGAATGAGGGACTTAATTGCATGGATAGACTGGAGAAGCTGCGGTTGTCTCCTCGGAGAAGAGACTGTTGTGAAGAGGTTTGATAGCAGTGTTCAAAATTATGAGAGCTCTAGACAGAGTAGACAGAGAGAAACTGTTTCCATTGACGGAAGGGTCAAGAACCAGAGGACAGAAATTCATCGTGATTGGCAAAAGAACCAAAGGTGAAATGCAAAAAACCTTTTTTGTGGCTGTGTTTACTGCTGCCACAATGGCAGGAGCACACTCACCATACGTGCAATCACAGTGCCTGTGCCGTCATTGCCAGCATTAAAGAATATGACCATCCATAATATCGAGCAATGATCTTAACAAGTGCAGCACCAATCAAATCTTTTTTTCAAATAATTTTCAAATGTGGATAACTTCATATTTCATCTGCCATCTTCTTGCTCACTCACTTATTCACCTAAATCTTTCTGTAGTCTCTTTTATATTCTGCGTTCTCACATCTTTTATATCTGAGACAGCTGATATCATCATGGGACAGCATGGTCAATACATAAAAAGGAATGACTAAATAGGCGTCAGAATCTTTCCTGGTCTTGTAATATAATATATAATACAATACAATGCATTGGTTACAAAATAATCTGATTTTTCAACAAGAAAAATGTTCCCATCTGTATCATTGCAAAGAATTAAAATGATCAAAAGACAAAAGTGTCTCAAATTTAAAAGCAAACAATAATATATAGAAAAAAGCCAAGGATGATAACATATATCCTGAAGAAATGTTTGTGGGGGAAGGGCAGTGTAGGCACTAAAATGTTTATCTGTTTGGAGAACAAATATTTAATCTCAACGTTATAAGTAGGAGGAAACTTGTTTACTCGATTTAGCAAAGAGATTCACACCCTCCAAGGGAGGTTCTCCACATGTGCAATCTTCAACACTTTCTATTCCAATCATTAAATTTGGTCATATTAAGTCACTTCTAAGTTATCTTGGTAGGCTATGACCACATTTTATGGCCAAAGCCAAACTTAGATAGGTGGACCTTGAATCCCCCTTCCAAATTTGCTAATGGTGAATATGGAGTTCGAGAGCAGAGCAACTATTATACAATGCATTGGTTACAAAAAAACAAGGATAGTAAAGTATTTCAGGCAAGAGATGACAAGTGGGTCATCTAGCCTGTTCACCTAATATTCCCTTTCTTCCCCCTATGATAAATCTATCATTTATAAAAGCTAATGGTTTTCTGATATTAAGTTGATATACTTATTGAACCAAATTCTGCAGCAGTTTATTCCATTGGTTGAACACCACTTAACTAAACTAAATGTTGTTTGTTTCTTTCCTATCTGGGAAAAATGATGTTGGTGTTAGGAACCAGTCACCATTGAGTACAAACCACCAAGTACTGGGTCTAAAGTTTGATGACAGCCTTATCTTTCACCAGCATTGATATTCATGTGTCAAATTGTTTTGATGGCGCAAAATTAGATTTTCAATGTTAATCTGTAACCAAAATGAGGATGTATATAATTACAAAAAACTATTTAATAATTTAGCGGTTATGCTCAGGTAATAGCAATGATGGGAATCTGGAATGCACTGCCTAGGAAGGTAATGGAGGCTGGAAATCTTACAACCTTTAAAAATATCATGACATTCAAGGGTATAGAACAAGTGCAGGAAAATGGGATTAGTGTGCCTTTGATGGTAGTTATTGTCGGTGCAGACTTGATAGGCCGAAGGGCCTTTTCTGCACTGTATGCCTCTATAACTCAATGGTTATGTTACTCGCCAAGTATTTGAGAAATTTGAGTTCAAATCCTGCAAGTTGATGAATTTGGATTAAGTTAATCAAATTACCTATGTTGAATGTTTTAGGTATTCATTGAATCGCCATTTGTATCAGAATTGTCTTAATGTGGCTCATGGTAAGGTTATATAAGGCATTGGTGAGGCCGAATTTGGAGTATTGTGTACAGTTTTGGTCACCTAGTTACAGGAAGGATGTAAATAAGGTTGAAAGAGTGCAGAGAAGGTTCACAAGGATGTTGCCGGGACTTGAGAAGCTGAGTTACAGAGAGAGATTGAATAGGTTGGGACTTTATTCCCTGGAGCGTAGAAGATTGAGGGGAGATTTGATAGAGGTGTATAAGATTTTGATGGGTATAGATAGAGTGAATGCAAGCAGGCTTTTTCCGCTGAGGCTCGGGGAGAAAAAAACCAGAGGGCATGGGTTAAGGGTGAAAGGAGAAAAGTTTAAAGGGAATATTAGGGGGGGCTTCTTCATGCAGAGAGTGGTGGGAGTGTGGAATGAGCTGCCGGATAAAGTGGTAAATGCGGGGTCACTTTTAACATTTAAGAAAAACTTGGACGGGTTCATGGATGAGAGGGGTGTGGAGGGATATGGTCCAAGTGCAGGTCAGTGGGACTAGGCAAAAAATGGTTCGGCACAGACAAGAAGGGCCAAAAGGCCTGTTTCTGAGCTGTAATTTTCTATGGTTCTATGTACAGAAAAAAAAAGATTTGGATAGCTTGGATTAACTAATTGAGCCTTGACTTGCTGTCAAAGCAAGGCTGATACTGCTCCCCGTTATTATTGCACAAATGATATAGAGACTTCAGGCAAGAGGCAGATGCAGTCAAATTCAAAAAAATACTGCACAAGCTGCTTTGCTCAGTTTTGAGAAAATGGGCATCTCACTTCTGGCTCACCATAGAAATGCATTGATTGGCATGAGGTTACTGTATTTGCAAAGTAGATACAAACTAAACACACCACATCATGTAAAGTCTTGCCCATTTCAGCCTGAGTACTTTTTTGACAATAGTGTTAATTGCACAGGAGCTATGCAGCGTCCACTCAAATACCAATTGTACAACATTCTATGATTCTATGAATCACCAGATACACAATATTATAAACTCTCACTTCCTGCAGCATTGTGCAAAAAAATTTGAAAACCCAAACCTGCAAGGACATGTCTGACTCACAGCAGATGTTGTTTACATGCCTCACTATAACAAATTATGGTTTGTCATTCTTCTCTTTGCTGCTTGGTATATATATCACAAGCATAAATTATTGAATTGTTTCCCTATATAACAATGGTAACTGCAACTCCACAAGTAATTTATTATACAAAGTGCTTTGACATATTTTGACGATGTGATAGAGGCTATACAAATTCACATATTTCAAATATAAGGAAGTAAATTTGAAAGTTCATAAATTTACCACTGGTAAATACAATTTATTGTTCTAGCATTTGAAAAATATTTTTTCTTAAACTTTTACAAGGAAAATACACCTTATCAATATAGATTTTGCTCAACAGTTTCAGTGAAAGTTCTCAGGTGAAAATATCACTTAATTCCCCAAAAGGTTATAATAGCAATTTTAGAAACTGAAATTTATTACACAGGGTTGTTAACATTGGAAGAGTTCTAATAGTATTGCAAATGTTCTGAGATTTGAGAAACCTAATTCTGGTAGCTTGATCAGGAAACACCAAGGATTTCAAAGTGTTAACTGAAGCAAACATTTGGTATTCGTCAATTACTGGCTTTATACCAAAAAGTAACACATTTTTTGTTTCAACACACAATTATTTAACCTTTGTTTATTACTATGTTACCCTGCCATATTGTCTTCAAACCTTCACTTCATACCATATACAGGCAAAAAAAGACACTGATTACATTTAATGGCACCATTGAAATTCACCACAGATATGTTTATGTATTTGACACAACATTAGGAAATTAAATATTTATGCTGAAGGTTCCAAGCACCTCTAAATTTCAGGTATTAGATGGAGCCAGTCCTAGTTGGGCTCCTTTGCCAATTAAAGAGCCTTCATCTCAGATAAGTTCAAAGTACACTCTGCATGCACTGATACACACACATAAACATTACTATTGTTGTTGCTGCATATGCATTAGACATGTCTAAACCGGACTGTAGTACTGCCAACAGCATTGGGTTTTAGAGAAGTTTAATATGATGACAAATGTGGTTCAAATAATTTTCAGTAAGTATTCACTTCAGGAGTTTTGAAATCACTTTTAGTAAGTATACTCTCCAGAGGTATTTGAGGACAGTGTTTTGGCCGCATCTAGCAATCTTTAAAAATTGTGCAAAAACCAATTGTACAACATTTTCAATACATTGCCAAAATATAATCCAATGGGATCTAACCTGAGTGATATATGATATTTAACAAATTACCCAACATCTTAAAATATTGGTTAACATTTCATAATATATGAGCGCATAGCAAAGAAATATTTTTCGTATTTGTTCTTGGCATGTGAACGTCACTGGCTAAACCAGCATTTATTTCCCATCCCTAATTGTCCTTGAAAAGGTGGTTTGTAATTGTTTCAATCCAAGTTGTATAGATACACCCTCAATGCTTTTTTCTAAGTGACTATGAGTCAACCACATTGCTCAGGGTCTGGAGTCACATACAGACCAGAAAGGGTAAGGATGGAAGATTTTGCCCCTGAAAGACATTTGTGAACCAGATGTTTTTTCCAACAATCTGGTATTTTCATGATCATTATTAATGAGACCAACATTTTTAATCTAGATTTATTAACTAATTAAATTTAAATGCCCTTAGCTATCATCAAACATGCCTACTGTTCTATTGTCTGTCCACACTTTGGCAAATCAGATCACAAGACTGTGCTCTTGCTTCCGGCTTACAAGCAAAAACTGAAGCGGGAGAATCCAATAAAGAAAGTCGTGCAATGTTGGTCTGAGGAATCGGGTGACCTCCTACGGAACAGCTTCAAGTCAGTGGACTGGTCAATATTTAACAACTCAGCGACTAACCCAAATTGAGTACGTCACTACGGTAACAGACTTAATTAGTAAGCGCATAGAAGACTGTGAGCCAAAGAAGCAAATCTGTGTGTTTCCCAACTGGAAACTATGGATGAACAGAGACATCCACTGCTTACTGAAATCCAGGTCTGAGGAGTTCAAGTTGGGTGACCCTGACCTATACAAGAAGTCTAGATATGATCTATGGAGAATCATCATAGATGCCAAGAGACAGTACAGGACCAAGCTATACTCTGAGGCTAGCCACATGTACACTCACCAATTATGGCAAGGTCTACAAAACATAGGCTACAAGATGAAGGTGTGTAGAATCACCGGCAACAATGCACCCCTCCGCAATGAGCTCAACGTATTCTACGCCCATTTTGAGCAAGATGTCAGCTAGAGGACGTCATCTGCCCCGGAAGCCTCGGTCGAACCGGTATCCGAGATCACCATCGCAGATGTCTGATCAGCCTTCTTGAAAGTTAACCCACGGAAAGCAACTGGCTCAGATGGGGTACCAGGATGAGCACTCAAATCCTGTGCAGACCAGCTTGCAGACAACTTTAACCTCGCCACACACCGATCTGGGGACTCTACCTGCTTCAAGAAGATGACCATCATCCCTGTACAAAAGAAAAGCCAGGCAGCGTACCTTAATGACTACCACCTG
Source organism: Mustelus asterias (assembly GCF_964213995.1). Classification (NCBI taxonomy): domain Eukaryota; kingdom Metazoa; phylum Chordata; class Chondrichthyes; order Carcharhiniformes; family Triakidae; genus Mustelus; species Mustelus asterias. The sequence goes on from NC_135813.1 coordinate 107,801,459, forward strand.
GTGGCTCTGACATCCATCATTTGGAAGTGCTTCAAAAGGACAACATGGCATGCATCAACTCTGGCCTGGATCCTCTACAGTTCACCTGTCTCCGCAACAGGTTCCCAGCAGACGCATCTCCCTGGCCTTATGCTCAACCCTGGAACATCTGGATAACAAGGACTCTTATGTCAGACTCCTATTTATTGACTACAACTCAGCCTTCAACACCATTATCCCAACAAAATTCATCTCCAAACTCCGTGGCCTGGGGTTTAGCTCCTCCCTCTGCAACCAGATACTAGATTTCCTAATCCACAGACCGCAATCAGTAAGGATAGGCAATGACACCTCCTCCACGATTATTCTCAACACTGGGTGCCCTGCAAGGCTGTGTCCTCAGCCCCTCACTACACTCCTTATACACTTATGTCTGTGTGGCCAAATTCCCCTCCAACTTCATTTTCAAGTTTGCTGATGACACCACCGTAGTGGGTCGGATCTCAAACAAAGACGAGACGGAGTACAGGGAAGAGATAGAGAATCTGGTGAAATGGTGCAACGACAATAATTTCTCCTTTAATGTCAGTAAAACGAAGGACATAGTCATTGACTTCAGGAAAGGTAGTGGAGGACATGCCTGTCTACATCAGCAGTGAAAAGGGGAAATGGTTGGCAGCTTCAAGTTTCCAGATATCCAGATCATCAACAGCCTGTCCTAGTGCCTCCAGGCTGACGATATTGTTAAGAAAGCACACCAATGCCTCTACTTTCTCACGAGCACCGATGCCTCTACTTTCTCACGAGCACCGATGCCTCTACTTTCTCACGAGCACCGATGCCTCTACTTTCTCATGAGTCTAAGGACATTTGGCATGTCCGCTATGACTCTCACCAATTTTTACAGATGCACTATAGAAAGCATTTTCTGGTTATATCACAGCTTGGAATGGCTCCTGCTCTGTTCAAGACCGCAATAAACTACAAAGGGTTGTGAACAAAGCCCAGTCCATCAGGCAAACCAGCCTCCCATCCATTGACTCTGTCTATACATCCCCTTGCATCGGAAAAGCAGCCAGCATAATCAAGGACCCCACGTACCTCGGACATACTCTCTTCCACCTTCTTCCATCGGGAAAAAGATACAAAAGTCTGAGGTCACGTACAAACCAACTCAAGAACAGCTCCTTCCCTGCTGCCATCAGACTTTTGAATGGACCTAGCATATATTAAACTGATCTTTCTCTACACCCTAGCTATAACTGTAACACTACATTCTGCACCGTCTCCTTTCCTTCTCCCCTATGTACTCTATGAATGTATGTTTTGTCTCTATAGCGTGCAAGAAACAATACATTTTACTGTATCCCAATACATATGACAACAATAAAATTAAATCTACCATGCTGGGATTTTATCTCATCTCTGTGCAGCAATAGTTCAGGCCACTGGATTACTAATCCAGTAACTTCATCGCTATGCTCCCTGCAATCCTCACTAATATCTTTAAAATCAGTATAATAAGGAGTACTCTTCATTCATAAAGTGCAAGAAAACTGATATTATTCCCAACTTGGCCACAAATACATATGTGCAACTGAGATAGGTCATGCGTAAGAACATTGGAACAGGAGTAGGCCTTTTAGCTCCTCAAGCCCGTTCGTCATTCAATGGCAGCTACAACCTTACTCCACATACCTGCCTAAGCCCCTTATCCTTTAATACCTGCAGTTAACAAAAATCTATAAATTTTTAATTTAAAACTAATAATTGATCTAGTATCAATTGCCATTTACGAAAGAAGGTTTCAAACTTCCACTGTCTTTTATATATAAGTGTTTCCCCAGAATGAAAAACTCGTTCAAAATTTTCAAATCCCTGTAAAAATGAATAGTATTGGAGTCTCCTTTTAAGGTATACAAGGGAAGTTCAGAAAGGTTCTACTGGTACCCTTCATTTCCAAGTTTTATTAGTTTTCCCTTATTTTTAGTCCTAGACAGTCTGACTCTAATTTTTTGATCAGTCCATTAATCTTAAACTTCCCAATCAGTGAAAATAGTTTCACTCTGGCTATCGTATCTATTTCCCTTACTATCTTGAATACTTAAAGCAAATCACCTTAACCTTCTAGACTCTAGGGAATACAACACTTGGCAATCTCTCCTTCTACCTTGAACTTTGGAGTTCAGGTACCATGCTGCACTCTCACGAACGCCAATATTATCCTTCCTAAAGTGTGGTGCCCAGAACTGCTAACACTACTCTAGGTGCGGTCCAGTTAGGACCTTGTATAATTGAAGTTTAACTTCTACCTTCATGTATTCTATCCCTCTAAAATATAAAGGCCAGTATTTTGTTTGCCTTTTTATTATTTTGTGTACCTGTTAACAACATTTTAATGACTTGTGTACTTGGACCCCAAAGACTCTTTTCACCATTTAGAAGGAACACTATTCTGCTGCTTTTAGCTTTAAAATGGATGACTCACAGTTTCTCTACATTGAAAGTTATCTATTAATATTGCCTTGTAATTTTATGCTTTTATGTACACTACCTTGATGCTGCCTATCTTTGCATCGTCAGCATATTTAGTTAGCAGCTTTCTATACCATGATCCAAGTCACAAATAATATAATGAGTAGTTGAGGCCCCAACATAGATCCTTGTTGGGCACCACTAGTCACAACCTGACATTCAGAGTTCTATCCATGTCCATACAATCTGTCTCCTGACACTATTTCCTAATGTGTCCAATAATTTGCCTTCAATGCCATGAGTTTCAGCTTTAGCCAACAGACTCTTAGGAGAGACTTTGATAAAAGCCTTTTGCAAGTTCATATAAATAGATATTCCCCTGAGTACTACTTTAGTCAAGGCTTCAAAACATTTAATCAGGTTCATCAGACAAGATCCACCCTTTACAAAACTATGCTGACTATCTCTGAACAGCTGAAAATTTTCACGGTGTTTAGTCACTTTATCCTTAATTATCAACTTTAGTAATTCCATGATAACAGATATTAATAGGTAAATTGGTCTATAATACCCTGGATTTCTTCCCTCACATTTCTCAAATTACAGAATGACATCTGCAATTTTCCAATCTAAAGAAATAGCTCCAGAATCAAGGAACTTTAGAAGGTTATAGTATCTGCAATGTTCTCATCCGCTTCTTTAAAAACCCTGGAATGAGCACTATCTAGATTTGTCACTCTTAGTGCCATTACTTTCTTCATTACCATTATTTTGCTGACGTCAATTTTGGTGTACCCTGATTCAATTAGCTTCCTGCTCTATATTGGAGAGACCAAATGCAATTTGGGTGACCACTTTGCGGAACATCTCCGCTGTAGCTGCAAGTGTGACCCCCAAGCTTCCAATAGCCTACCGTCTTAATTCTGCACCTTGCTCCCACACTGACATCTCTGTCCTTGGACTGCTGCAGTGTTCCAATGAAGCTCAACATAAGCCTGATTAATAGCATCGCATTTTCCAACTTTACAGTCTTCTGGACTTAGCATTGAGTTTAACAATTTTATACTTTAATCTCTGCCCCATTTTCTTTGCTTGTTTCAACCTTAATCTTGTTTTCCATTCACTTTGGCTTTCAAACAGCAGGTGTTCACTATTCTGCCATTCACATCACCTCTGGACACATCTTTTGTTTCTTTACTTGTGTCATTACTCCCTTTGGCTCTGCTCACCAAATCTTTTGTCATTTAATGTCTTCCATCTTTTGTCCTATTACAGGTCTTCTTTTTTGTTTTTTTTTCCACACTCTCCCGTTTGACCTACTGAAAACCTAATAAATTTCAAAATTTTCCACATTCTGATGAAAGGTCAGCAATCTGAATCTTTAATTCTGTTTGTCTCTTCACAGATGCCAGACCTGCTGAGTATTTCCAGCATTTTCTGTTTTAGTTTGCTTTCTAATCATCTTGTTTTTCAATAGTAATTGTGAGATAGTTCTATGCAGCTTCTTGCAATGCAAATTTTAAGCACTGTACAAACAGTGGAATCTGCTCTCTCATTGATCCCTGGTGACCACAAACACTCATCTATTCTGTAGTAAGGGCAGGGATGGGGTAGAATGTTGTGGGATGGGAAAAAGAGAGAAGGATAAGCTAAACAAATTGTACCATGAATTAGTCTGTGCAGTTCTCATAAATTCTGCTGTGATTGATCCAAGGGGGAATCGATCAGCAAAGGCATACAACCAAATTATTTGTCTCATCTTTCAATTGGGTGATGATGTACAACAGAGGGGACATAAGATTTCTCAGAAAGTATAGAAGCAACTTACAATTAGTTATTCTAATTTGGTAGTGTTTATGGAATTGGAATTTTAGACCACAATAGCTGCGATGAAATCACAGTAGCCCACAATAAAGATGCTGATTGAACAATTAAACATTTAAACTGCACCTGAGATTCTAATCAGTTGGTCTGCAGCAGCTAAGAATGAGACCTGGAAGTGCTGCTCAAGAAGCTGTGTCATGTTACTGCAGTGCATCCTGTTGAATACACACTGTTAGTACAGTATGGCAGACAAAGTGAATATTTAGGTTAATGAATGAAGTTCCGATCAAGTAAACTGCTTTGGCCTGGACAGTGTCGAGTTTCTTCAGTGTTATTAGAACTACACTCATCCAGGCAAGTGGAGAGTATTCAATCACGCTCTTGATTTGTACCTTACAGCTAATGGAGGGATTTTAGTGAGTCAGGATGGGGTTCACCCAATCAAAAATATCCAGCCTCTGACCAGCTTTAGTAGGCATGATGTGGAGATGCCGGTGTTGGACTGGGGTAAACACAGTAAGAAGTTTAACAACACCAGGTTAAAGTCCAACAGGTTTATTTGGTATGGACCTTGCCTGGACCTGCAGAGTCTCCACAGGTCCAGGCAAGGTCCATACCAAATCAACCTGTTGGACTTTAACCTGGTGTTGTTAAACTTCCAGCTTTAGTAGGCACAGAATTTACATGAATGGTGTTTTTGTGTTTCTGGTCAATGGTGATCCTATGATATTAATAATTGGATACCTGGCATAATAATATGTTCCAACATTAAGGTAAGCTGGAAAGGTTCTCATGTTGGTGATGGTCACTACCCGCCACTGGTGTGGCACAAACTTTGTACATGGGCATCGACTGTTTCATTATCTAAGGAATTAAAAAATGTTGATGAACACCGTATAATCATCAGGAAACAGCCCACTTTTAAATTTATGATAATGGGAAGGTTGTTGAAGCAGCTGAAGATATTAAATTAGAATGTTTTACTGAACCATAAAGATCATGATGTTTTCAGGTTTAATCCTTAGGCTGTGCTTATTTATTTGATCTCAGCCAGTTTGACAGTACCATATCTGGCCTTGGACTGAGGAAGGGAAAGCTGCCAGAGTTACCACCAGTTGCCTTGACCTGGGGACATGAAATGAAGCTACAATCAAAGACAGCTATTATAACCCCTGACCTTAAAGGGTACCAGCGGGCGTATACTATCCAGGGCAGTTTGCCAAGATTATATTGCTGCACAAGGAGGAAGCAGAGTTGGCAAAAATGCATCGTGAAAAGTACATGTGCAACTTAAAAACTGGATGTACACATGACAGAAACAAACCATAAACAGCATATGAAAGCATAATTTATAACATTTTAATACAATACCATTCAATTCTCTCAGCTTAAACATAACCACCATCTTTTGTGATACATTGTTCAATCCAATTTTTCAACTTGTTTTCCAGTTCTTTAGTTGCTGCTGAGCAATTTCATGAACATTAACATGAAAAAAAACTATGAATTATATTTTCATATGACATTACAGCTTGCATCTATTATGTATACATCTCAAGTCCTTAAAGTTGAACAAGAACTTTATATAAACACTCATATATATCTTTAAGACTTTTGGCAATTGCCAATTTTTTTAATCAAACAACATAAGAACATAAGAACATAAGAAATAGGAGCAGGAGTAGGCCATCTAGCCCCTCGAGCCTGCCCCGCCATTCAATAAGATCATGGCTGATCTGACGTGGATCAGTACCACTTACCCGCCTGATCCCCATAACCCTTAATTCCCTTACCGATCAGGAATCCATCCATCCGCGCTTTAAACATATTCAGCGAGGTAGCCTCCACCACCTCAGTGGGCAGAGAATTCCAGAGATTCACCACCCTCTGGGAGAAGAAGTTCCTCCTCAACTCTGTCTTAAACCGACCCCCCTTTATTTTGAGGCTGTGTCCTCTAGTTTTAACTTCCTTACTAAGTGGAAAGAATCTCTCCGCCTCCACCCTATCCAGCCCCCGCATTATCTTATAAGTCTCCATAAGATCCCCCCTCATCCTTCTAAACTCCAACGAGTACAAACCCAATCTCCTCAGCCTCTCCTCATAATCCAAACCCCTCATCTCCGGTATCAACCTGGTGAACCTTCTCTGCACTCCCTCCAATGCCAATATATCCTTCCTCATATAAGGGGACCAATACTGCACACAGTATTCCAGCTGCGGCCTCACCAATGCCCTGTACAGGTGCATCAAGACATCCCTGCTTTTATATTCTATCCCCCTCGCAATATAGGCCAACATCCCATTTGCCTTCTTGATCACCTGTTGTACCTGCAGACTGGGCTTTTGCGTCTCATGCACAAGGACCCCCAGGTCCCTTTGCACGGTAGCATGTTTTAATTTGTTTCCATTGAGATAGTAATCCCATTTGTTATTATTTCCTCCAAAGTGTATAACCTCGCATTTCTCAACGTTATACTCCATTTGCCATATCCTCGCCCACTCACTCAGCCTGTCCAAATCTCTCTGCAGATCTTCTCCGTCCTCCACACGATTCACTTTTCCACTTATCTTTGTGTCGTCTGCAAACTTCGTTACCCTACACTCCGTCCCCTCCTCCAGATCATCTATATAAATGGTAAACAGTTGCGGCCCGAGTACCGATCCCTGCGGCACGCCACTAGTTACCTTCCTCCAACCGGAAAAACACCCATTTATTCCGACTCTTTGCTTCCTGTCGGATAGCCAGTCCCCAATCCACTTTAACACACTACCCCCAACTCCGTGTGCCCTAATCTTCTTCAGCAGCCTTTTATGGGGCACCTTGTCAAACGCCTTTTGGAAATCCAAAAACACCGCATCCACCGGTTCTCCTCCATCAACCGCCCTAGTCACACCTTCATAAAAATCCAACATGTTCGTCAAGCACGACTTTCCCCTCATGAATCCATGCTGCGTCTGATTGATCGAACCATTTCTATCCAGATGCCCTGCTATCTCCTCTTGAACAAGGAACAACCAAATTGTTCCTGTAATTTAAATTTGTCATTATAGAAATATTGCCAGAGAGATATAATCCAGGCATGTCCAACTAGGCATGGTTATTTTCAGGAAGCAGTTAGATTAAATATTTAACATTTTTAATGATTTCTGTTAGGATTCATAAGCAGATTAATTCACTCCCTGTGATTGAATAACAGCTTGCGTGATATCAGCAACAATGATACAATAGTTAACTTAGTATAGAGAACTTTATCCTTCAGATACTATCGTTCAGTCATGGTAAACATTTTCAACATTTCAGTAGTATTCTGAAGGTAAACTGTAATTTTGGAATAGAAATTTCGGACAATTACAATAAGTTTGCATTCTAACTAAATAAATTCTACAAAATAATTACATCCATTTGGTTAATCATAAAGCAGAGGCAACCTCTCTGACTCTGGTAAATTCGCAGGAAGAGGATATGCCGCCAAAGACTTTTTGTATGGTGAGGAAGCCAGTGCCAGAAAACCAGTAGAATGCCCACAGCTCCACTTCAAGGTGCTTATAAGCATGACATGAAGGCCCTAAACATTGACTTTCACCACTAGTTAATGACAAAAGCAAATGGCAACATCACCTGTGGGCCTGTGTGCGCCACCATGACAATCAGTGGCTTGGCAACACTGAAAACCTGATGATACCTGATAACCACTTTGTATGTCACACTCAAGGACACTGGGGGTCCTTGTGCACGAATCGCAAAAACTCAGTCTGCAGGTGCAACAGGTGATCAAGAAGGCAAATGGAATGTTGGCCTTTATCGCGAGGGGGATAGAATATAAAAGCAGGGAGGTCTTGCTGCAACTGTACAAGGCACTGGTGAGGCCGCAACTGGAGTACTGTGTGCAGTTTTGGTCCCCTTATTTGCGAAAGGATATATTAGCCTTGGAGGGAGTGCAGAGAAGGTTCACCAGGTTGATACCGGAGATGAGGGGTGTAGCTTATGAGGAGAGATTAAACAGATTGGGTCTGTACTCGTTGGAGTTTAGAAGGATGAGGGGTGATCTTATAGAGACATATAAGATAATAAAGGGGCTGGATAGGGTAGAGGTGGAGAGATTCTTTCCACTTAGAAGGGAAACCAGAACTAGAGGGCACAGCCTCAAAATAAGGGGGGGCCGGAGGGGGAACTTCTTCTCTCAGAGGGTAGTGAATCTCTGGAATTCTCTGCCCATTGAAGTGGTGGAGGCTTCCTCATTGAATATGTTTAAATCACGGGTAGATAGTTTTCTGATCGATAAGGGAATTAGGGGTATGGGGAGCAGGCGGGTAAGTGGAACTGATTCGCTTCAGATCAGCCATGATCTTGTTGAATGGCGGGGCAGGCTCAAAGGGCTAGATGGCCTACTCCTGCTCCTATTTCTTATGTTCTTATGTTCTCATGGTAAAACTTGCCCCTCGCGGATAATGAAGTTATGACTAACATATTTGGTTTGCTGCATGCCCATCATCTTAGAGATAGAAGGATGTCAACAACGACCAATCGTCTAGGTACAAATTAATAATGTAACTGATGGGTTAACAGCAATGAGAATCTAAGAGAAGAACAAATATCGATGTAAGAGGTATTTTCAAATGCTTGCTTGGGAAAGATTTGTTTAGACTGAGGCTGGATGTGATTACTGAGTTTTTGAAACAAAGAGCTGACAATCTTGTTACACAAGGTGACAAAATGGGTCTTGTATATGGTAGTGAATGAAAGTGGGAAATCAGTAAGCAATGCCTTTGAAATTCAGCACTGCTGATACATGTTACATAATCATGTTTACAATGCATCTTCTTCAGTCCACTGCCAGAAGACAAAATTACAGTTTACCTTCAGAATACTACTGAAATGTTGAAAATGTTTACCATGACTGAACGATAGTATCTGAAGGATAAAGTTCTCTATACTAAGTTAACTATTGTATCATTGTTGCTGATATCACGCAAGCTGTTATTCAATCACAGGTAGTGAATTAATCTGCTTATGAATCCTAACAGAAATCATTAAAAATGTTAAATATTTAATCTAACTGCTTCCTGAAAATAACCATGCCTAGTTGGACATGCCTGGATTATATCTCTTTGGCAATATTTCTATAATGACGAATTTAAATTACAGGAACAATTTAGCTATTTGATTAAAAAAATTGGCAATTGCCAAAAGTCTTAAAGATATATATATATAAGAGTGCTTATATAAAGTTCTTGTTCAACTTTAAGGACTTGGGATGTATACATAATAGATGCAAGCTGTGATGTCATATGAAAACATAATTCATAAAGTTTTTTTTCATGTTAATGTTCATGAAATTGCTCACCACAATGCCTCCATAGTGGAGAATGTTTCTTTATTGTAGTGTGATGGGGGTGGTCATAAAAACCACACACAGTTACCAAATAAGAAAGAAGAAATATATACCCTGGTTAAGCAGATTATATGATACAAAAATACTATAAAGAGATTGATTCATGCACATTTGCTTTTTTAAATACATGGTTACTCAGATCCTTTCCTTAAAAGGTAAATATGTTTCAGCATATCCCCAGTATTACAAATTGTGCAAGGTCTACTGGAAAGAAAGGAGACAATGTACCGAATGGTCTTTTTCATTCCGTGCTTGTTCCAAACATATAAATAAATCGTGCAAAACGAGATTGTCTAAAAAGCAACAGTAAAATTTAAATACCTGTGGTATTGGGTAGGGAGTAGGATCAATTGCATCTTCTCGACCAAAGTCAATCATTTTTCCACACTTTGGAATGTCATCTACCCACACTCCTTCATACAGTTGGCCTTTCTCAAAGAAGAAAAACTTTCCTGATCCATGTTTCTTTCCATTTTTCCATAAGCCTTCATAGCGATTTTCATTAGCTGAATAAATACAGGAGTATTAAGTAATGCAAAAACCAAAAACATTTAAGATAGCTAGTCCAACAATTTGTAACCTACAGATTTTCTTTAGTGCATTTGTATTCCACAGTCTTCATATAAGCAAATGATTTGAAATATTGTCCCAGACAAATTGTTAATTTTGATGGATGTATAACTAGTTATCGTACTATCAGAATTGTTCTATCCAAGGAGGGTATGATCTCGATGGAGGCCAGTCATTTTTAAAAAAACAAATTCAACTTCCAGTTATTAAGTGAGAGAGTTACACCACAAGATTTCATATTTTAAACAAAAACTTTTACTAGACTAGAATTAAACAAAGTACTACTAACTTAATATTCTATTTTGTAAACACTAATACTTTAAACACCAAAATTGCAGCAGAACAGAGTCCGTTTGTTTACTTCCACCCCAAGTGTTCCTTTACAGAACTTTGAAGGTTCTTTCACTTCTCCTCGGACCAAACAAAGAAATGTCACAGTTCTCAGGAATTCACTTCAATATTCCTCAGTGTCCCCTCTATTTTCCAAGGTGTGAGATTTCTTCGAGTCTTTCTACTAACATCCAGCTAAACAAACCCTTCAACTCTCCATCAACACCTCATGATTGTAGTCTCCCCCCAATCAAGCATGGGCCTCACTGGCAAGAGTCCCAACAGTCAGTTTCACGCCAGTTTGAATTTACAGCAGGATCTTCCAATGGTGCCTGCTGTGGCAAATTGGGAATCCCGCTGAGGAACTGCATGAAACCATTAACGCCCAACTGGAATCTTCTCCCCCAAACCCAACTCCATTACGCCAGTGGGAAAACAGGTCTGGGCAAACACGACATACAAAAGTCAGGACTACCTGAAAAAGGTTTGGAGCTGTCTTCGGAGTTCAGCTGGAGGCTGCCAGTAACCTTGGAACCTGGAACACCACAGCATTGGGTGGGGCAGGTAGCAGCTTTCAGGTGGATCTTCCAACTTCAGTGTTTTCGAGGAGATCATCTTTCAGTCAGTGTTCCTGGAGATCCCATCTTCTTTCTTCAGGAGGTCCATCTCCTTTCTTCAATTGATGTCATTGATGTCAGACCCCTTTGCAACCTAGCACCCAGGTATGATGGCAGAACACGTGCCATTAAGCCCGCCCTGCCATGGAAGATGCTGCAAAACCCCTTGATGCATAATTAATCATGCCAAGGATGGAAGACATAGGGTGGTTTCCCGTTGGCCTCCACAACGGGAAACACTTTCTGCCCCGCCATGGGATTTAGTCCCAGATGGGAGAATTCCACTTGTTTATTCTGTTTTTCTCTCCACAGATGGTGCCTGATCTGCTGAGTATTTTCAGCATTTTGTTTTTATTTCAGATTTCCATCATCTACAGTATTCAAGTTTTCAACTTCACAACCCTTGCTTAAGATGCATGCAACTTTGTTTTTTCTTCTTCTCTATTGCTTACGTAGTATTTTTTTAAAAACATAGAAAAGAACAGAAAGGAGGCCATTCAACCCATTGCAACTATGTCACCTGAAAAATAGCTATCCAGACTAATATCATTGTCCAGCTCCCAGGCTGTAATCCTGGGTTACTGCACATCTCTTTAACCTGTGCTTAATGTTCCCTCCACTCACATTGTCTGTTTCTTTAAGACCTGGTTGGTTGTAGAGATTCGCATTCTAATCAGTATTCTGTAACTTGATTTTGTGTCTCTGTGCCCTGTTTGAGAGCACATTTCCACTCCATCTGATGAAGGAGCAGCGCTCCGAAAGCTAATGGCATTTGCTACCAAATAAACCTGTTGGACTTTAACCTGGTGTTGTTAAAACTCTTACTGCGCATCCACATCCAAATATTTTTAAAATAAAAAAGGTGTTTCTGCCTCTATACTCCCCTTTGAATCATAGAGTTCCAGAGTTCTACCACTGTCTGGATGAAAAAGTTCTCAATTCTCTCCAACCGTTTAATAAATTAGTTTAAATTTATGTCCCCTGGTTGTGGACCTCTTCAGTAAGGAACTAGGTAGAGTCATCGAGGTATACAGCGCAGATAAAGGTCCTTCGGCCCATTGTGTCTGCGCCAGTCAAAGACAAACCACCTAACTATTCTAATCTATTCTAATACTTGTGAATGCTTTGGCATCACAAACGCACATCTAAATACTTATTAAATGTTGAGAAAGTGTCTACCTCCACCATCTTTTCAAGCAGCAAGTTCCAGACTCCCACCACCCTTTGGGTGAAAAAGTTTTTCCTCATATCCCCTCTAAACCTCTTGACCCTTACCTTAAATCTATGCCCCCTTGTCATTGATCCTTTCACCAATGGGAATAGTTTCTTCCTGTCTACTCATAATTTTATAAATCTCAATCTCATCCCCCCCACCCACTCCCCCCCCTCAGTCTCCTCTGTTCCAAGGAAAACAACTCCAGTCTATTCAAACTCTCTTTATAACTAAAATTAAAAGGTCCTTCCTTTCTATTCTGTCTGGATTTGTTATGATTTTATATCACTCAATAAATTTCCATTCAATCTCCTCTGTTCAAAAAAAACCCAATATGTTTTGCTCTAGCTCTGGTAGTGACTTGGCTTATATGTTTAAGATGGAAGAAGTACTTTTACGTATTTGTTCATCCCTGCCTCCTCAAAGTTATTTTCTCAGTTATTTATTCTTCACCTCCTACAGTATTTCTTTTTGAAGTTATTGGTATAGCACTGGTATCATGAGATTGCACTTGTGGTGAATTTCCAGTAATCAGCACCTATCCCTATGGCCTGATCCTGATTAACTTTACAATATGTGTCATCAAATAAGTCCCTCAAACACAGCTGTAACCCCACCACAAATATCAGTTCCTGCAAGAGTAAAAAAAAACCAAATCAGTGAGCCTAGTTAACGGGGATTTAAAAAAATTACTCATACTGTACAAATTACGAGGAAAAAATACTTTTATCTTTGCTTTCTTCCCCTACAGCTTGTGTTTTATGGTTGTTAATTTGTAAGTTGTCTGCCTGCCTATTATGTGACACCTTGGACATTGCTGTTTCACAGAGATATGGTGAGAAACACTCCTAAGATGCATTCCCCCCCCCCCGCCACACAAACTGTGAATTCTACCTACTGCCTATGTAATGTGAGTTGTTGTGGAGCATTTGGGGAATTGAATTTCTATATTAACAGCTTAAGAACTCAAAATTTAACCCTTTTTTAATACACAGGACTTGTTCACAGAAAACCCTCAGTACACAAACCTCATGTGAAATGTACAACTTGAGACCTATACCCAAGCTCCAGGTAGAAGGAAGCCGAGACATACAAGACAGTTTTTGCAGGTATTTCTGACATTATATATCCAGCTTTATTGAAATGTTTTGTCATCTTTATATTTGTAAATTTTGTCCATGTTGTTGGGAGGTGGGAGTTCTTCATTTATACCTGTCAATAAGGGTGGCGGGATGAAAATTGCAATAATGAGGAGTCTTACTGCTGGAAATCCACCTGTTGTAATGATTGTGCGGACTTCCCTTTAGGGCTCCTTTCAAAGCAGGCAAGGGCCTGATAAATAATTATAAAGTTTAATGTCAGCATGCACTACCACCACTTCTTCCTCAACTCACCCACAAACCATGGGAGGTACTGGTCAGGAGGAAGCAGTTTTCAGAAGTATTTAAAGGGATACTCACCTGTTCAGCCAAAATTCTGCAACTTTCTAGGAGCTTGTGTTAGATTTTTAAAAATATGTTCAAATGTTTTTAAAATGCTTATAGTGGCTGTACATTCTTCTGACCTCAATGTGCTTATTGTAACTCAGTTTTTCATTAATGGGAATCCTTCTGGTGATTCCAACTTTGGCTGAAGGAAGAAGAAAAGCAGCATCAGGTGGAAGGAACAAATAGAGTTACAGAGAAGTCAAATAGAAGGAGGCATTAGTGCTGGAATCCTTATTCTCTCAATAGAACACACAGGCACAGGACAACATACCAGCGCTTATCTGGTCAGCGCTGCATATGAAAACTGCACTTCTCTAAGGGTGTTATCTCAGAGTTGTGTCACCTCCTACAAATTCTGCAACCAAGTGCCAATAATAGCACTTAACTGCCTGTTGCACTTGAGCATTGGTGTCTTGAATGTCTTTGTTCCAGTTCCTTTGAGGTTGCCAACAGAAATATAAGTAAATGGATGAACAGTAAAGACAATATGGAAAGGTTTATGATCCTATTAGTAAGGGAAAATCAGTATAAAAATGAGACATCAGATTGGATTAGGAATTTAGAAAGATGAGAAAAATTTCAATGTTGAAAGAAGAACACCCCTAGTGAAACTCAGTCCCTACTGTCCATCAAAGCACTTCAAAGGGGTTTTGGAGCAGATGTGCCTTATGACAGAAAACAAAGGGATCCCTGGTAAAACTGACAGGTCCTATCTATAAGAGCACTTTAAATAGGTCATTTAACACCTGGAGCTTATGACATTAACAAGGGCCAATCACTAGAATCATAGAATCTAGAATGAGGTCATCCAGCCCTTTGAGTCTTCTCAGACTCTCCAAAAGACCATCTGCCCCAGGCCTCCCCGCACCCCCTCCCTCCCCCCATGTTCTATCCCTGTAACCTCACACACTTACCATAGCTAATCTATCTAACTGACATATCTTTGGACATTAAGGGGCAAATTTAGCAAGGCCAATCCACCTAACTTGCACATCTTTACACTGTGGGAGGAAACTGGAGTGCCCGGAGGAAATCCACGCAGACACAGGGAGAACTTGCAAACTGCACATAGACAATCACCCAAGGCCTGAACCAAACCCAGATCCCTGGCACTGTGAAGCAGCAGTGCTAACCACTGTGCCACCCTAATGTGGAATTGAGTGCTCTGTGATTTTGTGGCAGCAATCCAACTGCCTAAATTTACAGATGCTTCATAATGTTGTTCTAAAGTTTGCTCTAAAGAGTCTATTTGTTTATTCATGGAGTCTTATGAGCTATTCAATGGCTTCTAACTGTTACAATAGAGTTTGTGGGCGAAATTATATGAGAATGATTCTAAGTGTCTAACTAGCATGAAAATGGGAGAGTTGCAGATCTGTTTTTTGGGTGAGTTTTCACACCCAGTCTTATGGATTTAGACATTGAAAATTTGGGCTAGACTATTTCCAGCCGCTTCCGGCAGCCAGCTTACAGAGGGAGCTATTGCACATGCACAGATGTTTGTGTCTGCACATGCGCAACAGCAGTGGGCGCTATTGCGCATGTGCACAACTCTGATGCACATGCTCTCAGACTGAATGAGAGCTGTCAGGCCTTTGCTGCTGCAGGCAACCTGAACACAGGCACCACACAATTGTGGGGGCCCGCGGCTGATCGCGAGCCCTGCATTGCCCGAAATGCAGCCCCTGCCACCTGCTTACTGCCCAGACCAATTGCGCGCCCCCCAATGAGTGATCAATACTACGCACCAGATCTTCACAGACGTTGCATCATACACAGCCACTGTCATGTTACAGTAGCTGCTTGGCAGGCAGTCAGGCAGATTTAGTTATCTCTGGTGCACAGAAAGCATTCTTCTTTTAATATTGAATCCCTAACATTTGCACGCTCTGTCTACTTCAGCAGAGCTAAGATGTGAGCTTGCTCTCCAGCAAACTGTTTTCTGGGCTGTCCTTCCCATCTGCGCTTGTGCTCTGCAAATTCATATAACTGGTCATTTATATCATGCAAGGTGCCAAATTCTGCGTTGACAATCGAAGAACAACAGTAAAAGTCACTGAATCATTAGAAAAGTTCTCCTGAATGTTTGTGGCTGCAAGGCCTCAAAATGGGTAGAGACACGTAATAGCAAGAAAAAACAATGGCAGATGAATGACAGTTGTCACGGAAATAAGGAATTGTAATATTTTTGTTTTGGTAATATCATCGTCATATCTCTTATGTACTGCAAAACAGTCTGTTGGGCATGGTAAGTATGGTAATTGAAGTATGAGCCAGGGTGAATGCAAAAGTCTAAACCAACGGTCAGAAGTGGTTTTGATATGTCAATGAACCAAGAGGAACTTTAATAAAAATTTTACATAAGGCCATAACAGGAGTTGTTTTGAAGTGGGTTGTTTTAGTTCAAAGGAAGATATGTACAGGTTGTAAAAGATGCAAGTAAGTAAGGTAAAGATAGGGTAAGTTTACTTTTCAAAACTTAAGAGCTAAAGTAAAAATGGAGTTTAATCAATTCTGGGAAGAAAACACTTCTGAAGAGTCGAGTGGGATCATAGGGAGGGAATGCATTTAAGGAGTTACTGAAGCCCATGTGAGAGGGTAGCTGCTTAGATCTCCCAGAAGACAGCAGGGTAGCTAGCTAGTCAGATCTCCCAGAAGACAATGTGAACATGGCCAGACCTGGAGAACCAGTTCTTGTTAGTTTCAGAGGACACCCCAAGAGAAAAAGGGCACTGTGGGATAAAAATTACTGGAATTCTGCAGATTTAATAATTTATAACAATTGTTGCTCAACAGAGAAGGGGAAGGTTAGCTCTGAGGATAGTTTAAATTAAGATATTTTGGAACTGTTTTAAAGTATTGTTTAATGTGTGAAGCCATTCTTGTGTTAAAGTGTAATTTTGTTTATTTTTTCTTTATTTGTTAATAAATGTATAACATATTAATATAAAATCATCACAGTTCATCAGAGACATCATTTCCTGATTTCAGAACCTTTCCTCATAATACGCAAATTGTAAAATCCATTCTGGCAGCTGCTTCAAACTTCTCTTTTGGAATTTGGGAGCTCAGCATTTACCATCAGCCATGCCATAACAAAATGCAACGTACCACTATGAGTGAGTGTGTGCGTGCATGTGTGTGCGTGCATGTGTGTGCATGCACGTGTGAATGTATCCATGTGAGTGAGTTAAGTGTAAAGAGGAAAAGGAAATGAAAATATGCAAGCACCCTCCTCTGCACGGCTTCATTGCAATCATTTCTCTAATGTTGTTTGTCATTTCCCTGTCTATGATGTCAATGGCCACATCTTCTATTGGTGTCAAATGCAGATTAAAGACCTCCTGTTCTTCAAGTCACCCTTCGGTTATGAGCCAGCTTCTCCTGCAAGAAGAGTGAAAATGTCTTGTTAAAAGAGTTTGAAGATAAGTGAGGCAACTTACCATAGTTTGCATGCTGAGAGAAAGAAACATAATCTCTAAGCATATGGCATTAGTCACTGAGGGTTGTAGTAGTGATGATTGTGTGTGCGAATGCAGTCAGAAGATGTAGTGATTTGTGCAAATGTATGGGAAATGGGGATGAAATGGATTGCTGCTACTAGGTCAAAATATGACTTTGCAATTTAATTTCAAGAATAAAAATGTGGAATAGTCTTACTTGGTAGTTCTGGTAAGATTATTATTTTTCTTGCTACTGCAGCCAGAACCTAGTAATAATGCTATGGAAAAGACCTGCCCAGCCACTTCTCCCCACTGCAGTTGACTAATTTTCCATGACTCAGTCATTCTTCTGGCACTGCCTCTAAAAAAACCATCTGTCTTCTGAAGGAAAAAGGACTTCCTTCTTATTCCTTACTTACTCCAGGAGCATGTCCACACTTGGCTACTGATGAATCAGGGCCCTCTGGCCAATGTAATATTTTCTCATTTATGTGCTGACTGCCTTTAGAAAGTGCACCTATCCTTTAAGAACTATGGGTTTCCATTAAGTCGCAGCACACCCATTAGATTTCTGTCCCCAATATCAAGTTGTCCATAAACAATGTGGTTAGGACCAAAAGCTCCCCTGTTGCATTTAAATGAGGCTCGACAAACACAATTAGTTTGACCTCCCCCAGTCATTGAGCAGGCTTTGGTGGTTGCTCCATCAACTGCTGCCTGATCTGTGCCAGAAGTGAAACCAACCCTTTTATTTTTAGCTCTATGCAATAATTAAAGAAAGAAGATAGTCAAAAGCATTACTTTATTTTGATTGCTTAATTGTGTACCAGTTCTGGTTCCAGATTGCGGTTTTTGAGAAACACAACAGCCCAGATTTTGCAGTGGGAATGATGGCAAGACTATTAATTATATGCAATTAAATGCAAAAATCAAAACGTTGCTGTCCAATTTGCCATACTCCTCTGCGAGCTTCACTAGACTGATGTAGTAATTCCACTGCTACGTGAGTTAGCATTCAAGCACATGCAGGATGGGGATACTTACCTGCGAGGTAACCAGGAAACTTGAGGGTATTTCACTGAAGTGCAAATAATTATTTTTAAACGAACTGATAAGTTTTACTTATTGCCAAACAACCTGACCTTGAAGATTTACTTTTTATGACTGGGTAGTCCTATTCCTTTGGATCTTAATGTTGGAGATTTATTTTTTACTTTTGCTCTCTCTTATCCTTCTCGCTTTCTCAATTGATCTTTTTTTCTTTCCTCTATTTCTTTTTCTGTACATAATTTTATTTTGAATTAGCTATTGATTCTGTGTGCTT
Source organism: Mustelus asterias (assembly GCF_964213995.1). NCBI lineage: Eukaryota > Metazoa > Chordata > Chondrichthyes > Carcharhiniformes > Triakidae > Mustelus > Mustelus asterias. Next base: position 107,820,114 of record NC_135813.1, read on the forward strand.
CAGCAAAAACGCTTCATGCATACTTGGTTGAAGAAAGACACTTTTTCTTACTATATTCATACCAGTTCCAGGTGTTACACCTGGAATTAGTTTAATGCGGAAAAGTGTGAGGTGATTCACTTTGGAAGGAGTAACAGGAATACAGAGTACTGGGCTGATGGTAAAATACTTGGTAGTGCGGATGAGCAGAGAGATCTCGGTGTCCATGTGCATAGATCCCTGAAAGTTGGCACCCAGGTTGATAGGGTTGTTAAGAAGGCGTACGGTGTGTTAGCTTTTATTGGTAGAGGGATTGAGTTTCGGAGCCAGGAGGTCATGTTGCAGCTGTACAAAACTCTGGTGCGGCCGCACTTGGAGTATTGCGTACAGTTCTGGTCACTGCATTATAGGAAGGATGTGGAAGCATTGGAAAGGGTGCAGAGGAGATTTACCAGGATGTTGTCTGGTATGGTGGGAAGGTCTTATGAGGAAAGGCTGAGGGACTTGAGGCTGTTTTCGTTAGAGAGAAGGTTAAGAGGTGACTTAATAGAGGCATACAAGATGATCAGAGGATTAGATAGGGTGGACAGTGAGAGCCTTTTTCCTCTGATGGTGATGGCTAGCACGAGAGGACATAGCTTTAAATTGAGGGGTGATAGATATAGGACAGATGTCAGAGGTAGGTTCTTTACTCAGAGAGTAGTAAGGGCGTGGAATGCCCTGCCTGCAATAGTAGTGGAATCGCCAACATTAAGGGCATTTAAATGGTCATTGGATAAACATATGGATGATATTGGAATAGTGTAGGTTAGATGGGCTTTAGATTGGTTTCACTGGTCGGCGCAACATCGAGGGCCGAAGGGCCTGTACTGCGCTGTAATGTTCCATGTTCTATGTTCTATAAAATCAGATTCCCGATGGCCACAAGTTGCTACTCCAAAACCTAAAAGGTCTGTAGGCAACTGGAAGCATAATGTAACACCCATTCGTTCACTGCTGATCACAAAATGCGGATTAATGGCCCAGATTTTACTGTAGCAGGGCATCCAACAGTATAACATATAACAGCCATTATTTAAACTTGCCCTGGCACATTCAGTGTTAATTTTTATTGCTTGGAAAGCTGCCATAAGTGTAAGATTTTAACAGAGAAAATAGGGCGCCTGGGACCGAATAAATAGAGAATGCAATTCTTCCTTAACCAATGATTGAATGATTAAGAAATGAACAATGGAGATGAATGTGTCATTTAGAGTGAATCAGGTATAGAAAGAGAAATAAAAAGGAAAAAAAGAATGGATTGAGAAAAAAGAGAAAGGAAGAGCAGCAATAAGAAAATGTGATTTTAAATTGAATTTTAAAGAGCAACAATTGATACTTTAAATAATGACACATAATTACTGCCTCTCCAGCACAGAAACCATTAAGTTTTGATATCCTTAAAGTATTTGCACTTGTGATAAGACTTGACCTTCTGTGGCATGTTTAATTCCTATCTACTGTGCAACTAAAACAATTTCATGCTATTCAATACATTTCAATGAAGCTGACAGGAAAAGATTATTTTCATGTAGCTAAAGGCAGAGTGGTGTAACTCTGACCATAAATTTTGGGTATTGCCATATATACCTGCTTTTGCCGCTTGTTTGAAGTTGCTGTGCTATTTACTCCTAAACAATGTTGCGTGTCATTTAGCCTCACCCTTATTTTGACAGCAATATCTGGGCCAATAATTTGATTGGGTGGTACTTTTAAGCACTTGTTCATTGCCGGGAGTTAACAATTAACGACGAATCGAAGCAGATTTAAGCACCCCTACCTTTGTAACTCGAGCTGCTTCATTTGAGACTTCATAAATATTTCATCATTTATGGGATGCTTGAGAAAATGATCCATTTTTCAGGAATTAGATTAAAATTTGTGTAAATGTTACAATCCATTAAAAAAACACTTGTCAAATTAGATGGATCATGAGATTCATCAACATCTGCAATAGATGATCTCAGCCCCGCAAAATAAACAATTCAAATCAATGAATTAAAGTCATCCTGAGAAATAAATTAAATCATAGAGCAAAATTCAACCCAAACTCTGCCTGTATCCCAAGGCCAAATACAAATATATGCCATTCCTAACTTGGTAACATTTTATTCCAAAGGCAAATCTAAAAGAGAACAGATCCCCAATAACAGTGGCAAGATGGGAAGCACCAAAGACAGCAACAATGTCATCGGGGAATGAAATAATGCAAGTGTAGAAATAATGTTAGTGGAAGCAGAAACATTATATCATGAGACAATTCGATGGTATGAAAGTGGAATGAAATGGAGAGTTATGGATTACTATAAAATGTCTAAGTATGTTATCTCCTACTTTATCTTCCATGCCTTTATTACCTCTAGTTGCAAATAATCTGAGCTCTCCTGACTAGCTTCCCACCTTACACCCTCTATAAACTTGAGCTCATCCAAAACTCTGCTGCTGCTCATATGCTAGTCCATATCAAGTCCCAATCACCCCATCATGATTGTTTGATGATCTACCTTAGCAATACTGCAATTTTAAAATTATCATTTTTTTAAATAAATCCCTCCTTAGAAACACCTCTCCCTAGACCTGTAAACTCCTCCAACCTTACAACCCTTCAGGATTTCTGCACTGGTTCTGCCTTCAACTGTATTGGCACAAAATATTTGAATTTCCTCCCTAAATCTCTCTACTCTTCTCTCTTTCTTTAAGACTTTCCTTAAAGCTACCTTTTCAACCAAACTTCTGTTTGCTTGTCCTAATATCTCCTTGTGTGGCTTGCTGTCAAATTTATTTGATAATGCTCCTGGAAAATGCCATGGAGATTTTACTATATTAAAGATACTACATAAATGCAAATTGTTGTGGTTATACTTGTACTGAAAATGAGTTTTTTATTAAAGATAAGAATTCCTGTAGCCACAAAGTCAGTAAAAATGAACAGTTCTGTCGTTTCTGTGACAACTGCCTGGAAGTAGATGCTGTTCATCCTACTACTAGAACTTGCCCTCATGTGGATAAACTAAAATAGGGGAAGGAAAAAAAATAACGGATATGCATTTATTTACAAATTTTTACAACCTCGGGGCATTCTAAAGAACTACTTTTGAATTGTAGTCACAGTTGTAAAGTAGGAAACTTTGCAGCCAATTTGCATACAACAAAAGGCAAAGTGATAATGACCAAGTAATCTATTTTAGCAATATTGGCTGAGGAATAAATATTGGCCAGGACATGAGGGAGAACGCCCCTTCTCCTCTTCAAATAGTGTTATGGGATCTCTTATGCCCATCTGATAAGGCAGATAGGGTCTCACTTTAGCAATTCATCCAAAGAATGGCACCTTCAACAGTGTAGCCCTCCCTATGTATTGTACTCGAGCCTAAGTTTTGTGCTCAAGACCCCAAAATGAGAATTTAACCCACAACCTTCTGTTTCAGAGATGAGAGTGCTACCACTGAGCCGATAACACCATGATCTATCTCAACATTAAGCATAAAGTTCACTTGCAAGATTTCAGTAACTAGAATGTTTCTATGATGTTTTGTGTTTCAAAGTCAAAAGAAATATCCATGGTAGAGGCTGATACATGGAAAGAACACAAGCCTCATAGACAGCAGTCAGTGTTTTTATACCAGGTAAACCTATTGGTAGAAGAGGTAACGAACATAGTCGATATGGGTAATCCAATAAATGTAGCTTACTTGAATTTGCAAAGATTGTCTACAACATTACTTTGTCAGAACTGTAAGGAAGTTGATGTTTGTGCAGTTCATAGCTAGATTGAATTAACTTGCTTAACAACAAAAGACAGACATAGCTATAAATAGAACAACTTTACTTGAAAAAGTAAAAGCAACCAGTTATAAAGTCATAGACTGGAATTTTTTCGGCACGTCCACCCCAGAATCGGGGTGGCCGAGGCTCACAGGATGGAATTCTCCGTTGGCCTCGGACAGGATCTTACGAGTCTTGGGCAGGCGAGGCGGTAAAATTCCGGTCATCGAGGTTTACAGCATGGAAACAGGCCCTTCGGCCCAACTTGTCCATGCGCCCAGTTTTTACCGCTAAGCTAGTCCCAATTGCCCACATTTGGCCCATATCCCTCTACACCCATCTTACCCATGTAACTGTCTAAATGCTTTTTAAAGACAAAATTGTACCGGCTTCTACTACTGCCTCTGGCAGTTCATTTCAGACACTCACCACGTTCTGAGTGAAAAAATTGCCCCTCTGGGCATCTCTCTGGACATCTCTGCAGAGAGATGTGTTCTGAGATCTTTGCTGTAAACACTATTTTTGAATGCTGTAATGGGATATCTGAAGTAGTATTATTAAATCTGTTAATGACAAAAAACTGTATATGCAGGTAATGAGTACAAATGAAATGCATCATCATCTTCAAACGGGCATGAATCAATTATCCAGACAGACTGATATGTGGCAGATGGATTTTATTGTGAAAAAATATACAATGTTGCATACAGGAATAACTTACAACAAAGAACTTTCTAATACTAAAGTGTCTTATTTTGAGGTTTACTGGCAGAAGCCAATAAAGAAAAATATTTGGGAATGACCAGTGATCCTATTGCTGGCCAATGTCCTCAGCTGTGTTCCTTCATTTCATGTATTTCTGCTCTTACCTTTCCCCTGCTCCCAGAATTATGATAGGATTCCCCTTGTACTCACCTTCCATCCTACCAGCCTTCACATTCAACAGATCATCCTCTGCCATTGCCAGTGTAATGCCACCACCTTCCTCTCCCCTTTCAACATACTGAAGGGACCATTCACTCCTCAATCACCTCCAGCACACCCTCCCCACACCATCTTTCCATGCAAACACAGGAGATGCATCCACATCCCATTACCACTCCTTATGGTTTTGCAACATCAACTCTAGCCATCTAATCTCTTATGCCTTCCACTCCATTACAGATATTCCCATTTGCTTCTTTTCCAACCCTCCAACTTTTCACTTGCCTAAGATCTATTATATCACTTAAGTTTTCCCAGTTCAGAAGAAAGGTCATCAACCTGGAATGCTAACTGTTTTTCTCTCTCCACAGGTGCTGTCAAACCTGCTGAGTATAGAACATAGAACAGTACAGCACAGAACAGGCCCTTCGGCCCACGATGTTGTGCCGAGCTTTATCTGAAACCAAGATCAAGGTATCCCACTCCCTATCATCCTGGTGTGCTCCATGTGCCTATCCAATAACCGCTTAAATGTTCCTAAAGTGTCTGACTCCACTATCACTGCAGGCAGTCCATTCCACACCCCAACCACTCTCTGTGTAAAGAACCTACCTCTGATATCCTTCCTATATCTCCCCACGAACCCTGTAGTTATGCCCCCTTGTAATAGCTCCATCCACCCGAGGAAATAGTCTTTGAGCGTTCACTCTATCTATCCCCTTCATCATTTTATAAACCTCTATTAAGTCTCCCCTCAGCCTCCTCCGCTCCAGAGAGAACAGCCCTAGCTCCCTCAACCTTTCCTCATAAGACCTACCCTCCAAACCAGGCAGCATCCTGGTAAATCTCCTCTGCACTCTTTCCAGCGCTTCCACATCTTTCTTATAGTGAGGTGACCAGAACTGCACACAATATTCCAAATGTGGTCTCACCAAGGTCCTGTACAGTTGCAGCATAACCCCACGGCTCTTAAACTCCAACCCCCTGTTAATAAAAGCTAACACACTATAGGCCTTCTTCACAGCTCTATCCACTTGAGTGGCAACCTTTAGAGATCTGTGGATATGGACCCCAAGATCTCTCTGTTCCTCCACAGTCTTCAGAACCCTACCTTTGACCCTGTAATCCACATTTAAATTAGTCCTACCAAAATGAATCACCTCACATTTATCAGGGTTAAACTCCATTTGCCATTTTTCAGCCCAGCTTTGCATCCTATCTATGTCTCTCCAGAGTATCTCCAGCATTTTCTGTTTTCTGTAAAGCACAATGAGGTACTGGGATTCAATTTGTGGATTTTGGATTACAAGTCAATGCATATTATAATGCAGGATAAAACTAAGGTAATTTCTGAAGTAAAGCATGCCATTTGGCCAGCATACTTCAAAAAAAGATAAAAATGCATGATAAAGAGTTCATACAAGTGACCAGGTTAATCTACAACTGGACCGATTTATAAATGTTCTGAGATGGTTCTTCTTACCTGTAGACTCTAAACATGGTACTAAGACACTAGACAGACTATAGTTATATTCTAGTACTTGCTTAGCACTTGTTTATTAGTACTACACCTAAACAGGTTACAGGGTAGGCATGTTGTTCCCGAGCATGGTGTTCCAACCTCTCTCTCTCTCTTAATGTCTAACACATCACTGCTAGTGGTACATCATCATCCACATCATATATTAGCATACCCCATCTGTTAACCCTTTATACTACAATGAAGACAGGCTCAAGTGAATAACTTATTTTCATTGAAGAAAAGACACGATACAGGAAACATGAAGGCAAGATTGAAAGTAAACAAGATATTTAACTTGGAATAGTGAATATAGGACTGGAGGAAACTCAGTACAGAATTAATGAAATTAGATTAGGAATTGATGAAAGCTTTTTTTCCCTGTCTCACTGGATAGTGAACATCTGGAAGAGACTCCTAGAGCAGGTAACTACTTTGTGATAAATTGAATTAAAAGGGATCTGGAAGGACATCCATTGAGAAGGGAAGTTGGTGGGTTACAGAAGTATTAATATCATGCTTGATTTATTTTGTAGGAGAGATCTAGGAAAGAAAATAGTGTTCCTTGAAATGTGGCCCAATAGGTGTGAGTGGGGGAGGAGGTAAAAGGCACAGTCCACCAATTAGGAAAAATGGGCTCTGGATAGAACAAGTTTGATCAATACAACTCTCTTCTCAATCCAAACTTTTATATTTTTACTGTATTTCAGCCTGTTATAAAAAGGAGGATCGCAACAGACACCTCCAGACGCTGAAAGATGCCCTCATAAGAACAGGATATGGCGCTAGACTCATTGATCAACAGTTCCAACGCGCCACAGCGAAAAACCGCACCGACCTCCTCAGAAGACAAACACGGGACACAGTGGACAGAGTACCCTTCGTTGTCCAGTACTTCCCCGGAGCGGAGAAGCTACGGCATCTCCTCCGGAGCCTTCAACATGTCATTGATGAAGACGAACATCTCGCCAAGGCCATCCCCACACCCCCACTTCTTGCCTTCAAACAACCGCACAACCTCAAACAGACCATTGTCCGCAGCAAACTACCCAGCCTTCAGGAGAACAGTGACCAAGACACCACACAACCCTGCCACAGCAACCTCTGCAAGACGTGCCGGATCATCGACACAGATGCCATAATCTCACGTGAGAACACCATCCACCAGGTACACGGTACATACTCTTGCAACTCGGCCAACGTTGTCTACCTGATACGCTGCAAGAAAGGATGTCCCGAGGCATGGTACATTGGGGAAACTATGCAGACGCTGCGACAACGGATGAATGAACACCGCTCGACAATCACCAGGCAAGACTGTTCTCTTCCTGTTGGGGAGCACTTCAGCGGTCACGGGCATTCGGCCTCTGATATTCGGGTAAGCGTTCTCCAAGGCGGCCTTCGCGACACACGACAGCGCAGAGTCGCGGAGCAGAAACTGATAGCCAGGTTCCGCACACACAAGGACGGCCTCAACCGGGATATTGGGTTTATGTCACACTATTTCACATAAATATTTCTGCTTTTTTCCTCCTGAGTCTTTATCATGCGATCCTAGAATCAGAATTTATGTCACACTATTTGTAACTCCCACAGTTGCGTGGACCTGCAGAGTTTCACTGGCTGTCTTGTCTGGAGACAATACACATCTTTTTAACCTGTCTTGATGCTCTCTCCACTCCCATTGTTTTGTTTCTTAAAGACTGGATTAGTTGTAAGTATTCGCATTCCAACCATTATTCATGTAAATTGAGTCTGTGTCTTATAAGTTCTGTTTGTGAACAGAATTCCCACTCACCTGAAGAAGGGGCTCAGAGCCTCGAAAGCTTGTGTGGCTTTTGCTACCAAATAAACCTGTTGGACTTTAACCTGGTGTTGTTAAACTTCTTACTATAAAATCAAACTGCCATTGCTCAATTCAAAAAATAAGCAGTTTTACTCTAAATTATCCTAGCAAGTACTCACCCAGGCGAAGCATTCCCTGACCATTGGGAGTGTCATCAAACCATTCACCTTCATAAGTAGAGCAATCTGCATAATACATTCTACCCCAGCCACTTCTCTTGTCAGCATACCAATGACCCTCATAAATGTCATCATCTGAGTAAAAGTTGGTTCCTAACCCCTGCGGAAAAGGCAATGATATAAAATAACAATGATGGAAAAATAAAGGTAAAATTATACTCATTACAAAAAGGAATGAAGAAAGACAAAGAGTTGCATTTATACAGCCTTTTGCAGCCTCAGGATGTTCCAAATCATTTTTGCTGCCAATGAACTATGTTTGAATTGTAATCACTATTGTAATATAGCAAACATGACAAGGCACTTTATGCACAGCAATAAGAAAAAACAGCACTGTGATAAGGATCAGATAACCTGGTTTTCTGATGATTAAGGTAGAAAAATTGGCTAGGACACTGGGCATAACTCCCATGCTTTTCTTCAGAACAACATCATTGGATCTTTTACAACCACTTGAGGGGTCAGAAGGGCACTCTAGCAGCACTGCTGCAAATTCACACATACCACAGGGTTTCCTGTGAGATATAAAATGCTGTACTTCCATTGAGTTCATTGTCACAATTCTGAAAATGGTTTTTACAATGTAGTAACCCTTTTTATATAACAGACTGTTTTTCAGGGATTTTATTTCCTGCATATTGTGTGCATGTATGATGCATGTCACTCACAAACAGGCAAGAGTAGAAGGGTCAGCAGATTAGGAAAACTAGGACAATACATATCAGCCACTAAGTGATCATCAGATTGTACCAAATCAATTTGCATTTGAAATAACAGTTTTACCTCCAAGAGGAGGAAAAGACAGAATTTAGTTATACCAAGACCTGCTACTTCATCCTAACTTGATATTCAAATTGCCAGCTCATTGCCTCACAGAAATACCAATTTAAACAGCAAGACAGTTTCATGAATCAAAGATAGAAAAGGAATTTGCAACCCTTGCCCCACTGATCTTGTCATCCCAACTCTCCCACACAATTGATTTTTCCTACCTTCCTGCTCTACTGATTCTCAACTTGCGATAAAACTTAAAATTCAAACAAAAGGCACAGAAAGTAACAAATCTGTACCTTTCGAGTTCAAATAAATCTCCGTCATCAATACAACAGTGCAAACTATTATGTAGAAAGGTGACCTGGTGACCAGCCATTGCAAGCAGCCAAAGACAGTAGCTATTTTTTAAAGAGGAGATCATTTGGGTGTGGAATCTCCTTGCCTCCAAATTGCCAGAAGACAAAAACCAACAGTTTTAGGTGATACTCAATCACTGTTTTAAAATGGAATTCCAAATAAGTTAAAGTGATTTGAGGCACATTTTTACAAGTTTAATTTTAGTTTCAATTGCAAGAGATCAGAGTTCATGATCTAGTTTACAGAATTTTTACAGAATAAGGATTTACAGAATAAGAACCTTATCAGAATTTACAGAATAAGGATCTAAAAAGCGTGGATTGGGACAGGCTGTTCTCTGGCAAGAAAATAGTAATTACCCTGGTAATTATAGGCCGGTTAGTCTTACTTCGGTGATCGGTAAGTTAATGGAAAAGGTCCTGAGGGATAGGATATATGACCATTTGGAAAGATGCAGCTTAATCCGGGATAGTCAACACGGATTCGTGAAGGGTAAGCCTTGCCTCACAAATTTGATTGAATTCTTTGAGGAGGTAACTAAGTGTATAGATGAAGGTAGAACAGTTGATGTCGTATACATGGATTTTAGTAAGGCGTTCCTTATGGTCGGCTCATGAGGAAAGTAAGGAGGTGTGGGATAGAGGGAAATTGGGCTGATTGGATAAGTAACTGGCTATCTCATAGAAGTCATGATGTGGAGATGCCGACGTTGGACTGGGGTGAACACAGTAAGGAGTCTCACAACACCAGGTTAAAGTCCAACAGGTTTATTTGGTAGCAAATACCATAAGCTTTCGGAGCGCTGCTCCTTTGTCAGATGGAGTGAAACATTTCCACTCCATCTGACGAAGGAGCGGCGCTCCGAAAGCTTATGGTATTTGCTACCAAATAAACCTGTTGGACTTTAACCTGGTGTTGTGAGACTTCTTACTATCTCATAGAAGACAGAGGGTGATGGTGGATGGAAAATTTTCAGATTGGAGACCAGTTACCAGCAGTGTACCACAGGGATCAGTGCTGGGTCCTCTGCTTTTTGTGATTTTTATCAATGACTTGGAGGAGGGGGCTGAAGGGTGGGTCAGTAAATTTGCTGATGACACCAAGATTGGTGGAGTAGTGGATGAGATGGAAGGCTGTTGTAGGCTGCAAAGAGACATTGATAGGATGCAGAGCTGGGCCAGAAAATGGCAGATGGCGTTTAACCCTGATAAGTGCGAGGTGATTCATTTTGCAAGGACAAATTTGAAGCGGATTACAGGGTCAACAGCAGGGTTCTGAGGAATGTGGAGGAACAGAGAGATCTTGGGGTTCAAATCCACAGATTTCTGAATGGTGGATAGAGCCGTGAAGAAGCCCTATAGTGTGTTAGCATTTATTAACAGGGGGTTTGAGTTTAAGAGCCGTGGGGTTTTGCTGCAACTGTACAGGACCTTGGTGAGACCACAGTTGGAATATTGTGTGCAGTTCTGGTCACTTCACTATAAGAAGGATGTGGAAGCATTGGAGAGAGTGCAGAGGAGATTTATCAGGATGTTACCTGGTTTGGAGGGTAGGTCTTATGAGGAAAGATTGAGGGAGCTAGGGCTTTTCTCTTTAGAGCGGAGGAGGATGAGGGGCGACTTAATAGAGGTTTATAAGATGATGAGGGGGATAGGTAGAGTGGACGTTCAGAGACTATTTCCTCAGGTGGATGTAGCTGTTACTAGGGAGCATAACTATTAGGTTCATGGTGGGAGATATAGGAGGGATGTCCGAGGTAGGTTCTTTACTCAGAGAGTGGTTGGGGTGTGGAATGGACTGCCTGTTGTGATAGTGGAGTCGGACACTTTAGGAACTTTCAAGCGGTTATTGGATAGGCACATGGAGCACACCAGGATGATAGGGAGTGGGATAGCTTGATCTTGGTTTCGGAAGCTCGGCACAACATCGAGGGCCGAAGGGCCTGTACTATGCTGTACTGTTCTATGTTACCAAACCAGCTGAGTTTTCCAGCATTTTCTGTTCCCATTTCAGATGTCCAGCATTTGCAGTATTTTGCTTTGATGTTCCTTCAGTTGTTCATAATAGGCAGAGTACAGTCTATACTTAACCAGACAGTGCTTTCAAAACCCAAAACAAAATGTTAGATGTGATTCTGTGATCGGGCAGCACTTACTGAACAATCCCGAGTACATCAATAGCTACACTAAACAATTTAAGATAAACAGTCGTGCTTGTAAGATGGCTGTTACGCTTACTAAGTGACATACATTCATTCACAGGGACCTTGCACCATTTTAGAATTATCCAGGTACTTAGTTCTTTATTGCCTTCTCTGTGGCATTAATTTAGTCAGAGACGATTTGCCAACCAGTCAGCACCCTGTTTTTGTCATATAAATTGTTGTGATTGTTTGAAATGTGTAATTCTTGCGTTTATCCTGCTGAGTGCAAGACAATAGTTTGGCAACAGATCTCTCTTTTCAGCAATATTCATGTTTTGTACTTATAAAAGTCCGGGTTTAAACACACCAGGAAAAAACTGGGTGTGGGCACATGTTCATTGAGTAATTTGAAATAAAAGTAGTAGTCATACATTAAAATAACTAATACTGAAATCATGAAGTCATTCTGTACTCACATGTCTTTTGTCATTTTTCCATGCTCCTGAATACACTTTTTTATATTCTCCACTGATTGGATCTGGTAGACTGTAAGTTCCAAACCCATTTCTTTTTCCATACTCCCAATCACCATTATATATGGCTCCAGTAGATTTCCACTTCTGTGTTCCCTTTCCTGTTTAGATTAAACTATCAATAATAATGCAATAGGAAATGTTTCAACACTTTTGAATTATATTTTCTTTTTTGTAATGCTCAAACTGGACCTCTTCAGTACTCAGTTATTGTAAAATAGACCATGTTTTGCGCACTCAATTATCATTTTTACTTTGAATAAGGAATTATCCTTACATATCCCAATATTTAAGTTGGGAATTTCTTCAGTCTCTTCACATGTTATGATCCTTGACCAGACTTACAAGTTGTTGGTGAGATTTGGTTAGGGACCAACAACATTTTGTTTAAAGTGGACAAAGTTTGAGATTTAAGATGTTTGCTTAGTGACAAAAGCCTCAAGATTCCATGAGTTTTGAACAAACAAAACTAAACTTCGCTATACAAAGTCAGAAAGATGAAACTAGCAACTGTGCAATATCCGGCTTATACCCTAACATTCAGGGCAAGTTTGAGGTACATGTGAATTAGCAGGCAAGAGCTGTGGGTTGGACACACCACACTGCACAATAAAAGGTAGATGTGACCAAAATAGATTCCATGGATTACTCAACAACCCATCTAGACATTAGTCACCCCGAAAGTCAACCAATTTCACTGAAACTCCTTCTCTCGCACAAGAGTTTCCAATCTTCACCTTTGAATTCTCTCTCAAAGTCGCTCCAACTCGAGATGACTTCAACAACGGCCCACCTTTCAGAGTTTCAATCTCACCTAATGAGATTCCAACTCCTGTGTAGACTCGAGCATCAATTTACAAGTACAATTTCAATTCCTTGAGCAGGCCAAACAGAACACTCCAAAAGGGCTCCTTTACCCCAACAGCCTGCAGCATGGAGGCTGCCTTCTTGGATCTTTAGGGCTTGTCCCAAAACCACTTCATCTAAAGTCTGCTCTTGGCAGTCCTTTCTCAAACTTCTGCTCCTTTCTTTTAACTTAACCAGGACCCGTTTCTGTCCCCTGTCTCCTACCTGGGGCCTCTCCCTGTCCCACTCCCTTCTCCCTCTTTCTGGGACACTTGCTAAAACCTGATCTTGGTTTTCACACCCTTCTTCTTTTTCCTTCAGACGCAGGTGCACAGGACCTATCTGGGTTCATCCTGAACCCAAAAGAATGTGAAGATGCTGAACTGCACATATGCAGCTTGTTCTCAACCTGCACATGTGGGGAACATCTGGAGACTGTCGGGACTCGGAGTTCCTGACCTCTGTGCTCCATACTAAGGAAGGTTTGGGTCTCATGACACACTGTAATTCATGCAATAAGGATTTCAATTGTGGATTCAATGCTGTATCACTGAATTAATACTTTGATTTTCTGTGGGACAAAAGATGAACATTATACTAATGATGACAATGATGTTTACTAGTTAAAGCTTTACCTTTATGCATATCAACTCCATTGAAAAAGCTAACTTTTCAAATGAAATTGTTATTACTCTGAATCAGATTCCCAAATTTTGGTACAATCTGGTTAGGGACCAGTGTGTTTAAAGTAAAGTTTGAGATTCAAGATGCTTGCTAAGAGAATAAAGTCACAAGAGTTCACAGTTTTTGAACAAGCAAAATAATCTTTCCTATATAAGGTCAGAAAGATAAAACAATTCACAATATTTATCGCATTCAGGGTTAATATGAGGTACATTTGAGGCAAATTGTAGTCAGAGATATCTGTCTCGGATATAAAACTAAAATGGTAGTAGTAAATATCTTAGAAGTAAAACTGAAAGAACACAAAATTGATTTGAAGAACTTAAAAAAAAGAACGGAGAGAAAAATAACATTGTGGTAACTTTGTTGGAATTCCTTAATAACCACAAAATCTCCTGATGCATTGTTGGTGATTGTTCTGGGTCTGCAGCATGATTTTTATGTTCAGACCCTAATTAGCTTATGCCTGCGCCAAATAGACAAACTGAGTTAATTAGAGTTACATATGAGCTTCTAAAATAAATCAGAGGGGTAATTGTAATTGTTTCTATATTTCAGGCTTCATGACAATGGTTGGTTTTATTTTTGTAAAAGTGATCTGTAACAAAGTGTGATGTCACATAATAGACACAACTTTCTTTCTGTAAAGAAAAAGATCTAGAATTAAACGACATGCATTTTATGTATCCTGTTCAGAAGTGAGAGGTGCTGAAAGAGCTTCGCCAGCCTTGTTGCAATTGAGCTTTGTAGAAAGTTAAGTTATTAAAGGAAAGATATATAATTATATCTTCTGTAAGTATTATCCGAAGAGCACTCTATAGAAACAATTTTTGGTTGAGCAGGCATTATTGTAAACACAACAGAGCATCTGAATAATATCAATTGCAAAGAGCTTGGGTTGTAAAATATGTAATAACAAATTGTACTTTGAGTTCAACATTTCTTCATGCTAATGAATCAACATGATGCAAGTCATAATAGCTGATATTGTCGATGTCTCCTTTCCCTCAGAGACTGTTCTTCTCTCCATCATAATTACCATCACCGTCTTCTCAAAATTCACCCTTGACCCATGTACCCTCTTCAATGGAAGACCCATTTCCAACCTCCCTTTCCTCTCCAAGCTCTTTGTACATGTTATCACTTCCCAGCTCTGTGTTCGTTTCCCAAAACACTTTGGCCCAGTGTTTAAAAATTTGCATCAGAAGACAGGAGCTAGAGAGGGGCTTGGCTTTTCAGTTGTTAAATTCCAAAAGAGAATAAGGAACTTTACAACTTACAAAGGTTCCATAAGTAAACAAGGGAAGGTTATTAAATTTTATTTGACCTAAAAGGGGAGGCAATAGGAAGACATAGGTGTGATATACCTTTTCCAAAAGGCATTTGATAAGGTACCACAAAAAAGGCTACTTAATGAGATAAAACCGATGGTGTTAGGGGAAGTATATTAGCATAAATGGAGAATTGAAGAACTAATAGAAGACAGAGAATTGGGATAAGAGGGGCATTTTCAGGACGGCAACCTATAACTAGTGGAATGCTGGGGCCACAATTACTTGCAATATATATTAATGACCTGGATGAGAGAAGTGAATGTACTATTGCCAAGTTTGCCAATGACACAAAAATAGATGGGAAGGCAAGTGGTGAGAGTGACACAAAGAGTCTTCAGAGGGCTATAGGGTGGTTAAGTGAATGGGCAAAAGCTTGAAAGATGAAACATAATATAGAAAAATATGAAGTTGTCCACTTTCATACCAATATTATTCTTAAAATTGAGAAAGTCTGCAGAAAGCTGCAGCATAGAGGGATTTGGGGATCCTCGTGCATAAATCACAAAAAGCTAGTATGCAAGTTTAGCAGGTAATAGGGAAGGCAAATGGAATGTTGCCTTTTATTTCAAAGGGAATGAAAGATAAAAATAGGGAAATCTTGCTAAAACTATACAAGAAGTTAGTTATACCACACCTGGAATACTGTGAACAGTTTGGTCACCTTATCTAAGGAAAGATATACTGGCATTGGAGACAGTCCAGAGAAGGTTCACTAGGTTGATCCCGGGTATGGAGGGATTTTCTTATGAGGAGAGGTTGAGTAGGTTAGGTCTATACTCTTTGGAGTTTAGACACAACCTATTTGAGACATTTAAGATTCTCAGGGGGCTTGTCATGGTAGAAGCTGAGAGTTTGTTTCCCTTTGTGGGAGAGTCTAGGACCAGAAGGTATAATCTCAGAGTAAGAGGCCGCCCATTTAATACAGAGATGAAGAGAAATTTATTTTCTCAGAGGGTCGTGAATCTTTGTAATTCTTTTACTGCAGAGGGCTGTAGATGCTGGATCATTAAGCATATTCAAGGCAGAGATTTTAATCAGGAAGAGAATCAAGGGTAATGGGGATAAGATGGGAAAATGGAGTCGAGGATTATCAGATCAGTCATGATCTCATTGAATGGTGATGCAGACTCAACTTCTGCTTTATGATCTTATGGTCTTACATGAAGGATTTTTATATTTTTGGAAAAATTAAGTTCAAAGAGGTGCTGAGGACAATGGAATCAAATATGAAAGGGAAAAGGATATTTAAGGAGTGACGTTGAGCTGAGTTGTGTTGGCAGTATGGGGAAGACATCCTGGGAACAGTTCTGTGCTGAGAGGTGTAACATTTGAAACAGCCATTCAGAAACCGGAAAAATCTTTAGTTTCAGAAAGCAGTTGTGTTTCTAAATTTTCTTGAATTTCCACAGCAGAGTGGAAGAGTTTGACAAGACACATGATATACCTTTACTACAGTGACAGCGGTTTTTCCTTGGGTAATATTACTGAAATTTTAGAGTTCAAAATCAATCAGGGAAAGTTGCCAAGAAGGCGTTTACTTGTGTGTTCTGACTGAGTGGGTTCTTTTGTGGAGGTTTTGTAAGACTGTTTTAACTGTGTAACTGCATGTTTAAGTTTTTCTTTTCTTGTTTCTAAAACTTACAATTTTTAAAAATCATAAAACTGTTATGGAATTCTATGCTCCTGGGATCAGTAGTTTTTTCCTTGTTTTCAGAACACAGCCAAAAAGGGTTATGATCAGTAATCCCTTTGGGATTTGGTTTATTCAGCAAACAACATCTGCTGTGACAAATGATAAACTCTAGCTGACAATCGATGCAAATGGTGACACCTGCAAAATATTGTCACCAAAAAGACATGTGGCTTCAGAAGCTCCGAAGCAAACCCTCCAAAAAGGCAGAGATCATCATGCATCACCAGCATGGAACAACTTCATGTTTGGAAGACTGCCTTTCCAGACTTCAGTCAAAGGAAGTGCAGCAGATGATCTTATCTGATCTCACCAAAACTTCCAAGGCTGCAGTTTCATTATCTCTCACAGATGGAAGGAAACCAATGAGTCAGTCAGATTAATTGTCAGCTCTTAAAGTGAACTCTCTCCAGCTGCCAGATTAAAGATCAGGTGAATGCATTTGTAGGTCAAATGGTAAGGTCCTATGCCAGTCTACTTTAAGTGAGTTAATCAATCTCTGGGTAACTCTTTGTCCGAGTCAGAAATAGGATAGACTCGGAACATTACTCAACTCACTAATAATGACGGAATTGCATTTTATATTCGTCATTCTGAGGGAGTCACAGGCCACCAACGGATTGCCATTCTGGAGGGACTCACCCTCATTAAAATTCCAAAGCCCCCATCTCACTTGACTTTCCACTCTCAAGGTGGGTGAGACAGAGGCAGCGAAGCATGTCCCTGACTGCATCAGCATGGAGTAACTCGGGGGGGGGGAGAGAGAGAGAGAGAGAGAGAAAAGAAGAAGAGGGAAAGAGGTCAGAGTCAGACCTGGAGGAGGATGCTGGAGTTGGAGTGGATGTAGGGTGAGACTGGGAGTCGGAATGAATGGTGGAGATTGGACCAGAGTCAGAATGAGGGGAGTCAGAAGTGGGAAGAAGAGAAAGAGAGACCAGAGGGCAGCAGACCAGGAGGGACGGGTATGGGGTCGGGGTCAGACCTGGAGGATGATGCTGGAGCTGGACCTGGCATGGTGGCACAGTGGTTACCACTGTTGCCTCAGAGCACCAGGAACTTGGGTTCGATTCCTGGCGTGTGTCACTGTCTGTGCGGAGTCTGTAAGTTTCTCCCTGTGACTGTGTGGATTTCCTCTGGGTGCTCTAGTTTCCTCCCACAGTCCAAAAGGCATGCTATCCATACTAAATTCTCCTTCAGTGTACCTGAACAGGTGCCGGAGTGTGGCGACTAGGGAATTTTCACAGTAACTTCATTGCGGTGTTAATGTAAGCCTACTTGTGACACTAATAAATAAACTAAACTTTCCCTGAGTTACTCAATATCTATTCATATGATAGCCTGGCCTGCAGTCACAAATGGCACTCTGTTGTTTCTCTCCAAACTTCGAAATGGCAGGTCAATTAATTCTGTAGCGAGGCGTTGTCCAGGTATGAATCACTAGACTGCTTTATTTTGCAGTCAGCAAGTGAATGCATAGAATAATTCAAGTCATATTATGCTTTAATTTCATTTCTATCACTGATTGTAACCATGAAAATAATGCCAATGGGGATCGAACCCAGGTTCCTGCTGCTCTGAGGCAATAGTGCTAACTACTGTGCCACCATGCCAACCATAACTTCTGATCGTAAGTGATGCAATGGAGAGTAACCATTATTAATGGTGAAACCTAAACAGGGATCTGTAATTTGTAATAGTCACAACTCCTCCAGTTTAACAGAAGATAAAACCATTTGTTTTTTGCTCATTACCAAACATTTCTCCCTTGCCATTATCTGAGGAAGTAAAGGAGTCACTCTGTCATGCCATAACCTGTTTTATATAAAACTTTCACACAGCAAAACATGGCAAGGAGTGGAATCTGACAAAAATTGGCACCAAGCCAAAAAAGGAGACATGAGATGACCAAAAGCTTGGTCAAAGGGGTAGGTTTTAATGAGTGTCTTAAAAAAGAGATGGAGGGGAAATTCCAAAGCTTAGTGTGTGCTGATCAATGAATTAAGTTGGGGATGCACAAGAACTCTCAATTGTAGCATTGTAGAGTTCGCTGAAGATTGTAGAGGTGCAGGAGATTACTGAACCAGGAAAGCAACGAAAAGGTTGGAACACAAGGATGAGAGGTTTAAATCCATGGCATTGATAGATTCAGAGCCGATGTTGCTCAACGAACATTGGGTGACGAGTGAACATATGTTGCGACTTACAATATGGGCGGCAGAGATTTGTGTAAACTTAAGTTTATAGAGGGTTGAAGACGAGGGCCAGCCAGAACAGTATTAAGGTTACAAACGCATGTTGCGAATGCTTAGGGGCATTAACTGGCGACATTATGGGGATGGAAGGAGACAGTCTTAGTCAAATTGGGGGCCCTATTCAACTCTTAGCTGAGCTTCAAACCCTACATCCGATCTAACACAAAGAGCACTGACTACCTCGCCTTACCTTAAACTTATTATCCTTATCAAAATCCTTATGCATAGCTTTTTTTCTTGACTCAACTATCTAGTGCTCTCCTTGCTGGTGTTCCATTTTCCATAACTTGTACAGATTTCGTCCCACACTTTAGCCCTGCTTGGTTGCCTCTTCCCCGCATTAGCTTCCTATTCCCCAAAGTACGTCCAAGTCTTAGTTCTCGTCTACTCTATTCCTGCTATTTCTTCCAGTTTTAAATACCGTGATGCGCTCCAAACTTTTCGTGCATCCACAGCTGGCTTAATTCACCTCGTAAGAAGTTTAACAACACCAGGTTAAAGTCCAACAGGTTTATTTGGTAGCAAAAGCCACACAAGCATCTCCACATCATTAATTCACCTCACCAATGAAGGATGTTCAACTATATATCCAAGTCTCACCGTTTAGAACTGCATTCCTTAACCTCTCCACCTTTCAAATTCAAAAATCAACCACTTCATTTCGGTTAATTACATCTCTTGGAACTTTTCCTCCTGGCTTGCTCTGTTTTCCTTGCCTATGTACGAGCAGTACAGTCACATAAGCAGTTCCCTTTTAAAGCAGATCTCCGCGAATGCCTTGCACTTTATTGTTTTATGTTGTATTTTGTAAGAGTGTGTGTGTTGGGGGGCGGGAGCAGGGCATCGTCCTTACCATGTTTTTTATTGTCCCGCCACTCTCCTGTATACTCGTCCCCACTTAATGAGTAGACGGTGCTTTTTAAACCGTTTTTCTGCGCGTTTCGATCCCACTCGTGCCACCGATTTTCTTTGGGCTTCCACGGCCTCAGAAATGGCATTTTGTGAATACCGACGGAAGGTTTTGCTTATTGTAGAGGGAGGCGAGTCGGGGTGCACGGTGCCGGCACAGAGGGATGGGAGGGAAGGCTGAGGCTGACTCTCTTCTACAGGTCCTTCACAAGGCGGGCTTGTTGAAGATGGCGCCCCGCTTTCACTCGAGGAACCTTGGCAAGCGGGCACCAGAAGAACAGACCGAAATTCGGCAGCAAAACATGTCAGCAAGTGAAGCAAGGTGGAGACACCGGTGCAACAGGATGTTTAACAACAATCCCCGCACTCATTGACGCTCCTTGTGTTATAGCGTACGGCCCGTTACTATAGCAACGGAGACGGGCCTTGCGCTCGGGGCCTTGTGACTGTCTTTATTTAAAACTAAAACGGGCGAGGGGAAGGGGGGGAAATAGTATCAGACCAAAGTTATTTTATTGAAAAGAATATTTTTTTTTAACCCAAAAAGTTGTTTGATGGTATGCGTCACACCATCATCCCGCCTGGAGGAAGTACCATGAAAGGAAGGAAGCGGTTCTCACTCCAGGCCTGGAAGATAGATCTCTATTATCATTTAATGTGAATTGTTGGATACTCACTTTTTTCACTCATAAACGCGTAAGTATCACAAAACTGATTTTAAAAAAAATAAAAACGCCAAAATTTTACATTTAAAGCTCTGGAGAGTTGAAAAATTTCACAAGACAGCACGCAAAGGTTTATGAACAGTAATCTTCACACAAGAAGCTGAACCTTTTTTTGCGGACGGGGACTGTGTAACATTTTACACTTCATTCCCACATTGATCTTATTGAAATGTACTTCTTGATCTTGGTGGCTCTGATAAATGTGAAATCGTCATCTCCAGATAATTTCCCCCCACCCCTCCTTCACCAAGTTAAGTTGTACTTCCAAAAGGGAAAACTGTTTACACCAATATCTGAGTATATTAAATCACATACTTGAGTGTGGTGAAAGAATAGTGCTATATGATCAGGTTTGAAAGTTCCATGTGGAATGTGTACCAACTAGTCAAATGAGACCAGGTAACTCAACAGTGGGAATCATAAATAAGTTATTTTCAGCTGAATGAATAGTGATTTTTAGTCATTGCTGATCACATTACCAAATAATTGATGTCTGAATTGGGTACGATGTAAGTGAATAGACAAAGCACTCAAAACAAAATTGCAGAGGTATTAATAATATGGAATGTGAGAGTAGCGATAGTGGAGATGTGGCTTAGGTTTCAACAGGATTAGAAATTTATTACCAGTAAAATCCTGATAACATTTTGATGAGAGACATGAAGAAAAACACATGGGTAGGATGGCAGTGTTTGTAACGACAGTGCAAGAACTTAAATGTGTAGGTTAGGAGAATTAATGGGGTAAATATGTGGAGTTATGGGGGGATAGGGCCTGGGTAAGATGCAAATTGGTGCAGACTCAATGGGCCAAATGGCCTCCTTCTGTACTGTAGGGATTCTATGATTCTAAATGGTTCACTTCTGGACATGCATTACAGGCCACCGAACAATAGAGATGTATCGAGGGGAAATAAAGTCAAGAAATTAACCAAGATTAGGAAAATAATTTGAAAATAATGACTACAAAATAATTTGGTTCACTGCAAGAATAGAAAAGGATAATGATAATGATGATTCAAAAATAAGGATTAGAAGAAAACAAAGCTCAGTGAGACTAAGAAGGGATCTGGCCCAAATTAGGGAGAACAGTTAGTAAATAGGTCAAAAGATTGGTGGGAAATCTTCAAATGTGATTATTAACATACAAAATTAATATTCATATAAAGCAAAAGAGGATGGATGCATCAGGACTATAAGTGAAAGATAAGTAGATTAAAATTAACATTAAAAGAGAATCATATGATAAAATTAGGGCTGTCAACATTAAAGACAATCACAAGCAATTTGGATATGATAGTTGGAAAGTGAAAAGGGAAATTAGAAGGCTTAGAGAATATAGAATCACAGTAGAAGACCATTTGGTTCATTGTGACTGCCCCAGCTCTTTGAAAGAGCTATAACATTTTACTCAATCCCCTGGTTTTCCTGCAAGTATTTATCCAATTCCATTTAGGAAGTTATTGTTGAATCTGTTTCCACCACCCTTTCTGGAAGTACTTTCCAGACCACAACAACTCTATGTAAGTCCTGCATAAAAATGTATTTTCCTCATGTCACCTCTGGTTCTTTTGCCAATTACCTTGAATATCTGATACTCGTTACTGACTGTCCATTGGAACCAGTTTCTCCTATTTTACTCCTATCAATAACTGTCATAATTTTGAACACATCTAACTAATCTACCCTTAACTGTCTCTGCTCCAAGCATTATTAAATCCAAGTTCCTTTAGTCTCTCCACATAACATTTAGTTTACATTGTCTCTCTTCACTCATCCTACCAAAATGAGTCACTTCAAACTTCTCCATATCAAACTTATGTATCTGCCTATTTACATTATCAGACACTTTTGAAAGTCTTTGTATCAGTTGTATTGGAATTCATTAGCTTTTATTTTAGAAGAGATCTGGGTGGCACAGTGGTTGGCACTGCTGCCTCACAGCGTCAGGGACCTGGGTGTGATTCCGGCCTTGGGTGTCTGGCTTTGTGGCATTTGCACATTTTCCCCATGTCTGTGTGGGTTTTCTCCGGGTGCTCCAGTTTCCTCCCACAGTCCAAAAATGTGCAGATTAGGTGGATTGGCCATGCTAAATTGCCAATTTAGGGGGATTAGTGGGGTAAATACATGGGGTTATGGGGATAGGGCCTTGGTGGGATTGTTGTTGGTGAAGGCTCGATGGGCCAAATGGCCTCCTTCTGCACTGTAGGGATTCTATGATTCTATCTTGCAGGAGGCAATGGTCTTTGTTCAAAACAACATCTATTTACCTGCTGATTATTTACAAAAGTTAAGCAAGACAAACATATAACGAAAACTGCTCTCTGAGATGCTACTTAGACATCCTCTCTCAATGAGTGATCACTGCATAGTTTCTTTTGTACATGGTCAATATTTCTTATTAGAGTTGGCGGCACGGTAGCACAGTGGTTAGCACTGCTGCTTCACAGCTCCAGGGTCCCGGGTTCGATTCCCGGCTCGGGTCACTGTCTGTGTGGAGTTTGCACATTCTCCTCGTGTCTGCGTGGGTTTCCTCCGGGTGCTCCGGTTTCCTCCCACAGTCCAAAGATGTGCGGGTTAGGTTGATTGGCCAGGTTAAAAATTGCCCCGTAGAGTCCTGAGATGCATTGGTTAGAGGGATTAGCAGGTAAAATATGTGGGGGTAGGGCCTGGGTGGGATTGTGGTCGGTGCAGACTCGATGGGCCGAATGGCCTCCTTCAGCACTGTAGGGTTTCTATGATTTCTATGATATACAACTGCAGTATCCTTATCGATTCTCTCCAGTACTTAATCAAAAACCCCAATTAAGTTAGTCAAATACAATGTGTCTTTAACAAATCTGTGATGACTTTTGTTTATTAATCCATATTTTTCCAAGTGCCAGTTAATGTTGTCCTGAATTTTTTTTTTAAACATTTCCCCAGTACTGTTATTAAGCTGTCTAATCTGTAGTGCTGGATTTATTTCTCTCTCTCTTAACCAGAGGCGTACCTTTTACAATCCTCCAATCCTCTAACACCACCCCCATAGAAATCATAGAAATCATAGAAACCCTACAGTGCAGAAGGAGGCCATTCGGCCCATCGAGTCTGCACCGACCACAATCCCACCCAGGCCCTACCCCCACATATTTTACCCGCTAATCCCTCTAACCTACACATCCCAGAACTCTTAAGGGGCAATTTTTTAACCTGGCCAATCAACCTAACCTGCACATCTTTGGACTGTGGGAGGAAACCGGAGCACCCGGAGGAAACCCATGCAGACACGAGGAGAATGTGCAAACTCCACACAGACAGTGACCCATATAGGGGTTGGTTAGCTCAGTTATCTGGACGGCTGGTTCATGATGAGCAGACACATGAGCAGTCTGGGAATGGAGGGATACAAACGAATGGTCTAGTTGGACCAATGAGCGGCACAGGCTTGGAGGGCCGAAGGGCCTGTTTCCTGTGCTGTACTGTTCTTTGTTCTTTGTGATAAGGAGTGAGACTTACGGCATGGATTCAGTTCCCGTACTAGGTTATGGAATGCCCCACTTTCTCAACCTTGCCCCTTGCCTGAGATGTGGTGACCCTCAGTTAAATCACCACCATCATCAGCTTTCTCTCAAAGGGGAGAGCAGCTTTTGGTCCTCTCGGACTTTGGCGACATTTACATTTTTTACTCCTTCATCAAAGAAAGATGAGGAGATTGTGGCCAGAGCCTCTTCAATGTCCACCAATCCTTTCCTCAGCAACTTAGGAATATGAAAAAGACTGGCAGATAAATTAAAAAAGGAAGCAATAAGCATTTTAAAAGTATATAAAAATAAAATACTTATTTGTATTAAGAGATGGTGGAACTGCACAGCAGTGCAGGAAAGCGTCTAATTATTGTGGAAAAGGTTACTTGGGTTTAAGAGTTTCATTTTCTGAAGGATTTTGTACTGGAGTGCTTCTCTTCAACACATACATAAACAATTTGGGTGTAAGACTAGAGCGGGTGTTAAATTAGAAAGTATAGTAAGTATTTCTGCAAGGAGTTGTTGATTTATGGTGGAATGGTTCAAGAATGGCATATGGAATTCAATATAAGTAAATATGTTAGAAATGAGGGTATTGCTTCTAACTTGATTAGGACAGCTGGATAAATTGAAACAGCAATGGGGTTTGGGGCACAGGTGCAGAACATTTTAAAAGTAATACTTCAAGTTGAAAAGACCATAAAATAGCTAGCTATTGAGTTCTGTGAAGTGCCTCAAGTGGACTTACATTAACACTGCAATTAAGTTACTGTGAAAACCCCCTAGTCACCACACTCCAGCACCTGTTCGGTTACACCGAGCGAGAATTTAGCACGGTCAGTGCACCTAACCAGCACATCTTTCGGACTGTGGGAGGGAACCAGAGCACCCGGAGGAAACCCCTGCAGACACAGGGAGAACGTGCAGACTCCGTACAGCCAGTAACCCAAGCTGGGAATCGAACCCAGGTCCCTGGCACTGTGAGGCACAGTGCTAACCACTGTGCCGCACAGTGCTAACCACTGTGCCACCGTGCCGCTGTAACAAGGCACATAGAATATATAAATTGAGGTGCAATAGTGAATCCATAACAAACATTATAGGGCCATAGTTGGAGTATATTTTGCAATTTTGAGTTACTCACAAAAAAAAGACGTTGAAGCAAGAGTGGATATAGTGCTTATTATTTGAACAGTAAAGGAATTAAGGGTTATGGTGAGCGGGCGGGTAAGTGGAGCTGAGTCCACGAAAAGGTCAGCCATGATTTTATTGACTGGCGGAGCAGGCTTGAGGGGCCAGATGGCCTACTCCTACTCCTAGTTCTTATGTTCTTATGAGCTGAGATACCTCCAAGTAACAGAAGATTAAATGTAGGACTTGACATAGTGATTGATGAGGCATTTAAAGTTTTGAAGGATGGTGACAGGGTATGAAAAAACAGACTGTTTTGTAGAATAAGGTTGTATAGATGCAAGATTAAATGTAAGAGATTTCAGTTCATCATGAAACATTTTTGTTCGACGGATTGTGAAACCAAAGCATTAATGATTGAAGCAGAGACCATTTTTAATATTTATGGATAAGTTCAACAGATTGTTGAAAGAAAGGACATGTGGGAGTGCCAACAGGTCAATGCTATGTTTCTAGTTATCTGTTGAACTAAATTCCTGTTTTGTGCAAGCATGTACAGAATCACATAGTATAAGCAGCACAGAAACAGGTCATTTAGCGTCATTTATGCTCTACTTGAGTCTTTTCCCGTGCTTCCTCACGTAACTCTATAGGCATAGCCCTCTATTCTCTTCTCCTTCATATATATTATCTAGCTTCCCCTTACATACCTCTAGAATATTTACATCAGCAACTTTGTGGTAATGAGTTCCACATTCTCGCCACTTTTACAAAAATCTTGATTCATTAATCATGTGTTTTAGAAAATAATTTTTACTTTAGACATTCAGTTTTAAATGTACATTAATGCAAACACTTGGTTGATAAACTGGTAATGATAGTTCAAAGGGCAACCTGTATTTGATTTGATTTATTATTGTCAGATTTATTAACATACAATGAAAAGTATTGTTTCTTGTGCGCAATACAGACAAAACATACCATTCATAGAGAAGAAAACAAGAGAGTGCAGAATGTAGTGTTACAGTCATAGCTAGGGTGCAGAGAAAGATCAACTTAATGCAAGGTAAGTCCATTCAAAAGTCTGACATCAGCAAGGAAGAAGCTGTTCTTGAGTCGGTTGGATGTGACCTCAGACTTTTGTACCTTTTTCCCGAAGGAAGAAGGTGGAAGAGAGAATGTCCGGGGTGCTTAGGGTCCTTAATTATGCTGGCTGCTTTGCCGAGGCAGCAGGAAGTGTAGACAGAGTCAATGGATGGGAAGCTGGTTTGCGTGATGGATTGGGCTACATTCATGATCTTTTGTGGTCTGGGCAGAGCAGGAGCCATACCAAGCTGTGATACAACCAGAAAGAATGCTTTCTATGGTGCATCTGTGAAAGTTGGCGAGAGTCATAGCTGACATGCCAAATTTCCTCAGTCTTCTGAGAAAGTAGAGGCGTTGGTGGGCTTTCTTAACTATAGTGTCAGCATGGGGGTCCAGGACAGGTTGTTGGTGATCTGGACACCTAAAAACCTGAAGATCTCGACCCTTTCTACTTCGTCCCCATTGATGTAGACAGGGGCATGTTCTCCTTTACGCTTCCTGAAGTCAATGACAATCTCCTTCGTTTTGTTGACTGAGGGAGAGATTATTGTTGCCACACCAGTTCATCAGATTCTCTATGTCATTCCTGTACTCTGTCTTGTCATTGTTTGAGATCTGACCCACTACGGTGGTGTTGTCAGCAAACTTGAAAATCGAATCGAAGGGGAATTTGGCCACACAGTCATGGGTGTATAAGGAGTATAGTAGGGGGCTGAGAACACAGCCTTGTGGGGCACCGGTGTTGAGGATGATCGTGGAGGAGGTGTTGTTGCCTATCCTTACTGATTGTGGTCTGTGAGTTAGGAAGTTCAGGATCCAGTCGCATAGGGAGGTGCCGAGGCCTAGGCCAGGCCTTATTTAGTTAATAGGATCAGGGTTTGAACTGAGAAAGGAGGTCTACAGTTATTTCATTAAGGGGTTTAAATTATTCATGTTCCAAAATCAAAGAAGCTATAAACACATTTGTAAATAAATGCTTTTTTTTGGACCAAAAGGTCCAGAAAAAAGGCTGTTAGCTCCATTAGAGACATTCATTACTCATGTGAGTCACAGAATCAAATGATTTTTTTGAAGACAAAAGTTTAAATTTCTGTTTGGAACACCCCAGGCATGCCACATTGCAATTGATGTAGGTTGCAAGGACCTCCCCTTTTGTATGGGGTTTTTCTGTGTTTTTCTTAGAGACAAGCAATTCAGCTCAGAGAAGTCAGAAGATTTTTGTACTTGGAGCTGGGAGCAACTACGTTGGTGTGTGAGCTTGGAAGGGAAAGGAAAATAATTTGCCAGGAGCTGTGAAATAGCTATGGACCAGGGGAATAGAATTATTAAAAATCAGGGGTCTTTCTAATTTTCTGCTTAATCATTGTGCAAGAATTACAAGCAACGTTCAGGCTTGAGCTGAAAAGTCCCGGGCACTTACAAGGCTGCTGTGGAGAATTTTGGAGTTGGCCCCAAAAAATTGGATAACCTTCAAGAACCTGATAAGTAATCAGAGTTTCTGGGGAAAGTCATAGTGGAATAGGGAAGGTTCAACTGAGGATTTTAGTTTAAAGTTGATGTGGTTGTATTTTATTGTGATGTTCAATGTAGATAATAAGTATTTATTTATTGGACATCTCCCAGTTGTTTTCTTAAACATTGAACCTTCTAATCCTCGCCCCTCAGAGTCCTTCATCCTGCATCCACTCCTTATGCCCATACATGCCAATCCATGTCCCCACTCACCAACTTTGAATAGTCTCTCATACCATCCATGCCAACCTATGACATGGGGGCTACCCATACTCATGGCACCTTGTTGCATCTATGCCATCCTCGAGCCAGCTCATACCCCCACTCATCCCTTGAAGCCCTCATGCCAACTTAGTGCCAAGTCATGCCAACCCATCACCCTCACCCTCTCCCATGGCCCCTTATAGCCACAATGCTAACCAACTCAGTATCCAACATGGGCAGACCTCAGTAGTCAGACTCAGATGATATAAAATAAAGTTCTAAGTATCTGTTACAGACTTTACTATAAAAAAGTCTCATTCATGAAAGCCCATTAAGTACCCTCAAGTACTTAAACCCTTATAAAATCAAAACATTTGTATTCATAACCGCACAGCTAATCCTTTAATAACCTATTCGAATCAAACTGCAAACTTATAACCCCTCACTGTGAAAATGAGGTTGTAGAAAGCAGTCAAACATTAGTAATGCTGTAGCGTTAGCACTTTGGGTAATGTCAACAGCAATTGCAACTGCTAGAATAGATTTTTTTCAACTAAGACTAGCATGTGGTTTGTTTTCAATGTTTAGAGGACTGCAGACATAAAATGCTTTTCAGCTTGATCTACATACCTTATCAACTTTTCAAGAGTATTTATGTCTACTCTGAAAATTTGTAACTCCCTTACTGCGGGATAGGACCCTTGCTGCAAAATGGCTCTGCTGAGTTTGTGTTTCCCACAAATGGAAGTCAGTTCCAGCCTGGATTTCAATAGAATTAAAAAAAAAACCTGTATCAAATCTTGGCCAGATCACATTAATGAATACGTGCAGTTCTGGTTGCCATGTTATAAAAATATAGAGACATTAGAGTGGAATCAAGGAAGATTCACAAGGATAATACCAGAAATGTATGGGTATATATATCAGGAAATTCTGCGTCCCTTTTATCTTGGAAAAAGTAGACTGAAGGAAGGGTGACCTAATAGAGGTCCTTAAAATTATGAAACTTTTTACAATGTACAGAAAGAATGTTTCTATTTATGTGGAAAGAACGTAACCAAAGGCCATCAATATAAGATAGTCACCAAGAAATCCAGTGGGGTATTTGGAAGAAACTACTTTACCCGGAGTGGTCAGAATGTGGAACTTGCCGCCACAGGGAGTGGTGGAATCAAATAGTAGAAATGCATTTAAGGGGAAGGTAGACAAGCATATGATGGAGAAAGGATTAGAGGCTTATGAATATAGATTTACATGAGATTCCAGTGGGCCATAAACACCAGTATGGACTGTTGGGCTGAATGATCAATGACTGTGCCATATATATTACATAATCATGGGTTAGCTTGCTGATATTTCTGTTTCTGTGCTCGTTTGTACATGGCTTGGACAATAATTCAGGGATTATTATCTTTGAGATCCTGCTCTTTTCAGTTCAGAAACCCTGATACCCCATCAGCAGGGCTTCCTCCCTGTTCCTAAGTATGTCCTTTATTCATTGCCAACATGGTCTCAGTCAGCTGGATTTATTTACCCCTTCCCTTCCCAGCTGCCTTCAGATATCCCTTGCCCTGGTACTGAGCAACTTTTTTCTTTTGGTTTGTGCCACTGGATTTTAAAAGGAGGCTTAAAAGTGACAACTTCATAAATGCCAAAGGTTTGATTTAAATAATCTCCTCTGTGTCCTACGACTTGCGGGTTCTAGGGGATTTTCACAGTAACTTCATGGCAGTGATAATGTAAGCCTATCTGTAACACTAATTAATATACTTTAGACTTTACCAACTGTTGAAGTTTCAATGTGTGTGTGTGTTTTTTACACCAGGAGCAAATATCCGCAGCCCCTTTGTGGTGCTGCGAGCTATCTTTGCCCCACTCCCTGGCCTGCTGTGCCCTGTTTGGGATGGGTTGTAGGGGACAGCCTGAAGGGGAGGGAGCTTGCTGCTGCTGCTGCTGCAGTGGGCTCGGCTGACGTCACGGCGCTATCCCAGCAGTCCCGGTGCAGCGCATGTACTGCGGAGCGGAGTGGACAATGTCACTGCTGCGGTGCCAGGCTGAATGGCAGGAGTTGGATAAAGAATTCAAACAATTGCAGGTAAATGGCAGCGCCTGAGCCTGCGGCACTCAGTCTGGGAGGGAGAGGCGACTGATTTTGCGCGGCGACCTCGCTGCATCGGTGCTTTTGAATTGGGATTTTAGTTGTTCAGTGAGGCATCTCTTCAGTGTCTGTGTCACATTGGGGTTTGGGGGGCCCCTTTGTCTCAGTGTTGGAATAAGGCCCAAGACTTAAGGTACCAAAACCTTACCTTTCAGTAAGGATTAAACAAGACCTTTGACGAGCAAATAACGGTCCTTTTTATACCATGTTGTTATAAATCTGTGCTTGTTCCAATTAGCAGATGCACCGAGTTGGGGAAGAGTGTGTTTAATATCTCCTTTGTTAATTAATTTTGCCCAGATTAGTGTACCGCTAATTCATTTAATTGCCAGCACATAATTTCTATGCATTGTCACTATATATACACGCATATCTAGAATGGCATTTAAGTGCTTCAGTGAAGTATTAAAAATAGGAAGTTGAATCTATGGCCATTTAATTTTCTGTCAGGGTATGGCGCTATCAGTGATTTTTAAAAAAAATTATACTTTTAGAAGTCTAGGTAGTGGTTGGAACAGGGCGGCACGGTAGCACAGTGGTTAGCACTGCTGCTTCACAGCTCCAGGGTCCCGGGTTCGATTCCCGGCTCGGGTCACTGTCTGTGTGGAGTTTGCACATTCTCCTCGTGTTTGCGTGGGTTTCCTCCGGGTGCTCCGGTTTCCTCCCACAGTCCAAAGATGTGCGGGTTAGGTTGATTGGCCAGGTTAAAAATTGCCCCTTAGAGTCCTGAGATGCGTAGGTTAGAGGGATTAGCGGGTAAATATGTGGGGGTAGGGCCTGGGTGGGATTGTGGTCGGTGCAGGCTCGATGGGCCGAATGGCCTCCTTCTGCACTGTAGGGTTTCTATGAATCTTCTATTTCTATGAATTTATAATCGGTTAACAGTGAATGTTGAGGAAATATTAATGTTTGGGTGTAGTGTCAAGCATTAAGCTCATTTTAAATCTAAATCCTCTTAACCATAAAAGGGTTAAATGCTGATACAATTTTGGTGGCAATAGTCTTTTAAGGTGAGATGCAGAATTTGCCTGCTTATTAATTAGGGCCTAATATTGACCTGGGCTTTGAAAACGACCCAAGAATATCCTGACTAATGTGATTTATCTCCAAAAGTAGTTAGAAACATATTAAATAAGAGTTGTTCAGGTTCCTTAACAGTACAATTTCAATGCTGTACAATGCCAACATATAATCTTGTACAATGCTGTTTTGTAAAACGCATGAAAACACAGACCAAGCCTAGTGGATAAATGGAATAAAGATATATATTTTAGCCACATACACC
This sequence comes from Mustelus asterias, assembly GCF_964213995.1. Lineage (NCBI taxonomy): Eukaryota > Metazoa > Chordata > Chondrichthyes > Carcharhiniformes > Triakidae > Mustelus > Mustelus asterias. Next base: position 107,851,493 of record NC_135813.1, read on the forward strand.
AGAAAGTCCTGACCTTTTGTGAGTTAACTGCTCTCAGATTGGGCAGTGGGTTGCTGTGAGACAGTTGTTCTTTCAAGTGAAAAGTCAGGCAATATTCCCACCCATTTGACCCAAAGGAAAAGTGTCCATTTCTGCACTTGCAATTGGGGCAATAATTTGTTTTGCCACCCACTGTGATCAGTTGTCCTGTTGAACTCATTTTCTGGGTTCACACACATAAAATAGGTCCATTCAAACGTGGAACTATGCTGCAACAGTCAGATTCTTCGAGAGGAAAAATTTAGAAAGCAAAAAATAGTTTGATTTGATTTATTATTGTCACATGTATTAGTATACAGTGAAAAGGATTGTTTCTTCCATGCTATACAGACAAAGCACACTGTACATAAAGAAGGAGAGAGTGCAGAATATAGTGTTATAGTCATAGCTCGGATGTAGAAAAAGATCAACTTAATGAGAGGTAGGTCCATTCAAAAGTCCGATAGCAGCAGGGAAGAAGCTGTTCTTGAGTCAGTTCTTACGTATCCTCAGACTTTTGTATCTTTTTCCTGATGGAATAGGGTAGAGAGTATGTCTGGGGTGCGTGGGGTCCTTGATTATGCTGGCTGCTTTTCTGAAGCACTGTAGACAGAGTCAATAGGTGGGAAGCTGGTTTGAGTGACGACTGGGCTTTGTTCACGACCCTTTGTAGTTCAGTTGAAACAGTTCTATTTGTTTGCACATCATTAAGCTTCACATTCTGTACATGAACAGAAAGTTATGTTTCATTTTGTCTGTTTAATAAATAATCAAGTTATGAGCCAGTAAATGTCATCATGGTTAATTGCTGAGAATGTTCTATAAACATTGCTGATTAAGTGAATTGAACTAAAACTACTACCATAGACTCCATTTTAACAGAGCATAAAGATTGAAAGTGGTTCCAGATTTTTATTCGGGCACAACCGAAACACATTTTGGATTCTGCTCATGTGATAATGGGCATAACATGTAGAAAGGAGCAAAACCTATGCTACCAGATTTGATCTGATGCCCGTTCAATAGTTCAAGTGTTTTATCAATTGAGATATTTTTGAGAGGATATAATCCAAAGTCCATTGGTACTATAATTTTACAGTTTAATAAAACCTTCCTTGTAATCTATGATGGCAGGTGAACTGTTCATTACATGTCATGGCGCTATGATGTATGTATGTGGGATCATAATCTTCAATCAGCTGGTCAGATATGTATTGAACTTCTTTTAAAAGGACTTTTGTCAAGCAAAGACACTGACTTTAAAATGGCTACAAATTGGCCAAATCTATAAAATTCTGAATGTGAATTTGCCAGGAGACATTTCCACAGCAGTTCTTCCAATGGACTTCACATCTGTCAATGTCTAAGCTCACTACTACTAACCATAAGGGCAATGGGCCTCTAGATTTTCTGACTCTAGAAACTATTGGGAACAATGATGTGCTAGTACAGTTCATCATGCAAGGAGGGTGTTAAGGAATTCTGTCAAGTGCTAGAAACTCTGTTTCTTTGGCATCTTAATAGCTTTGACAATAGGAGGTCAAAGCTCTTTCATTAACATGGATCACCCTCCATTGTTTACCAATAGCAGCAATCACAAGGGAATTTCAATTGAAAGGAACCTCTGGTGCCATAGTATCCATTTTTGAAAAGGACAGTTTACAGTTTAAAAGATACTGTCTTAAGACCCGCCATTAAAGGTGTGCCTCTGTGATGAACATCACTAGGACTCACTAAACTCTCTTTGTGGCCTTTTTTCCTTGAATCTTAACATGGTCAAACGTTAACCATAGAAACCCTACAGTGCAGAAGGAGGCCCTTCGACCCATCGAGTCTGCACCGACCACAATCCCACCCAGGCCCTACCCCCATATCCCTACATATTTACCCGCTAATCCCTCTAACCTTCTCATCTCAGGATTCTAAGGGGCAATTTTTTTTTTAACCTGGCCAATCAACCTAACCCACACATCTTTGGACTGTGGGAGGAAACCGGAGCACCCGGAGGAAACCCACCAGACACGAGGAGAATGTGCATCTGTACTGTATAAAATTTGCATGTTTGTGCGTGCTGCAATGGTATGTTTATCTTTTAATTTCTTTTATTATCTTGGCTTGATTTTTAGATCAAAAATGAACCCCTCCCTTTGTATTTAAACTCAAGCTTGTCGGACTGAGTTCTTTGCAATCAGCATGTAAACGATTAAGTACTGACACTGAAATAACACCTTCATCCTTAACAATTTCAAAAAACCTGCTACAATCAACTGGGGCAAAAACAGAAAATGCTGGAAAATCTCAGCAGGTCTGACAGCATCTGTGGAGAGAGAATAGAGCCAATGTTTCGAGTCTGGATGACCCCACTCAACGTTGGCTTTATTCTCTCCCGATGTGGAGATGCCGGCGTTGGACTGAGGTAAGCACAGTAAGAGTTTTAACAACATCAGGTTAAAGTCCAACAGGTTTATTTGGTAGCAAATACCATTAACTTTCGGAGCGCTGCTCCTTCGTCAGATGGAGTGGATATCTGCTCTCAAACAGGGCACACAGAGACACACAATCAAGTTACAGAATACTGATTAGAATGCGAATCTGTACAGCCAACCAGGTCTTAAAGATACAGACAATGTGAGCGGAGGGAGCATTGAGCACAGGTTAAAGAGATGTGTATTGTCTCCAGACAGGACAGCCAGTGAGATTCTGCAAGTCCAGGAGGCAGGCTGTGGGGGTTACTGATAATGTGACATAAATCCAACATCTCGGTTTAGGCCGTCCTCATGTGTGCGGAACTTGGCTATCAGTTTCTGCTCAGCGACTCTGCGCTGTTGTGTGTCGTGAAGGCCGCCTTGGAGAACGCTTACCTGAAGATCAGAGGCTGAATGCCCGTGACCGCTGAAGTTCTCCCCCACAGGAAGAGAACAGTCTTGCCTGGTGATTTTCGAGCAGTGTTCGACAGTCACCAGGCAAGACTGTTCTCTTCCTGTGGGGGAGCACTTCAGCGGTCACGGGCATTCAGCCTCTGATCTTCGGGTAAGCGTTCTCCAAGGTGGCCTTCACGATACACGACAGCGCAGAGTCGCTGAGCAGAAACTGATAGCCAAGTTCCGCACCCATGAGGACGGCCTAAACCGGGATCTTGGGTTCATGTCGCACTATCAGTAACCCCCACAGCTTGCCCCCTGGACTTGCAGAATCTCACTGGCTGTCCTGTCTGGAGACAATACACATCTCTTTAACCTGTGCTCAATGCTCCCTCCGCTCACATTGTCTGTATCTTTAAGACCTGGTTGGCTGTATAGATTCGCATTCTAATCAGTATTCTGTAACTTGATTTTGTGTCTGTGTGCCCTGTTTGAGAGCAGATATCCACTCCATCTGACGAAGGAGCAGCACTCCGAAAGCTAATGGTATTTGCTACCAAATAAACCTGTTGGACTTTAACCTGGTGTTGTTAAAACTCTTACTTTATTCTCTCCCCACAGATGCTGTCAGACCTGCTGAGATTTTCCAGCATTTTCTGTTTTTGTTTCAGATTCCAGCTTCTGAAGTATTTTGCTTTTACAGTCAACTGGGGAGCGAGAAAGAAAGGTCAAGAACTGGCATCTGTCCTCATTTGGTCATAATAACCTCTGAATCTTTGAATGATGTTCTTTGAATGATGTTGACATCTTTTTACATTAGATAGTCCAGAACATGACTCCTCTAAACCTGGAAATTGTCCTTTGTTTCAGGAAATGTATTTGATTCCAGGGGCAGCACAGTGGTTCGCACTCCTGCCTCACAGCGTCAGGGACTTGGGTTCAATTCCAGCCTTAGGTGACTGTGTGGAGTTTGCACATTCTCCCCATGTGTAGGTGGGTTACCTCCTGGGTGCTCCGGTTTCCTCCCACACTCCAATGATGTGCAGGTTAGGTGGATTGGCTATGGTAAATTGCCTCTTAATGTCCAAGGTGTGTTGGTTAGATGGATTAGCCATGGTAAATGTGTGGGGGGTTATGGGGATAGGGCGGGGGAGAGGGCCTGGCTAAGATACTCTGTCAGAGAATCAGTGCAGACACGATGGGCCAAATGGCCACCACCTGCACTATAAGGATTCTATGATTTGATGATTTAAAACCTTTTATATGACATTTGAATGCTTTGCGAGGATCACTCAACGTCATAAATATTTCTTTTAAATGTGTTAATAACTGATGTAACTTGAAAATACAGAGACTTATAAAAGCATCATTAATTACCACAGTGTTAAACAGTAATTTGCACAGGGATGTTAAAATGTCAACAAATTATTTATGAAGCCGCATGTATAAGTGTCCTAAAGAGCAAACCTGATGGAATTGCCTGGTCCAAGTTCTCTAAATGTGTGTAACATGAGTGAGAGAAAGAACAGAGCTTGGCATAGCAGCTCTCACTGACATGGGGGGGTTGGGTGTGTGGAATCTACTTTTTCACGTAGAGACATTTGATGAATTTTTTGACATGGAGCAGGAGGAAGAGAAGAGCATATGTGATAGGTTAAAAGGCAGCTGTGTTCTATCCTGGTAACTGCTAAATCGAATTAAGTGCAGTTCAAATTGCAGTACACCAGGTGTTTTAATAATTACTGGGTCTTCGTGCATGTGACTTATTATTAGACTTGCCACTATGATGCCAAAGTGAAAGAAGAGTCTGTTGTCTTTTTACCCTCCAACATGCACTCACGTTCCCAGCAAAAAAAGGCTGGTCATGATTGCATCTCACCAATCTTTGAATGGGGATTGGGCACCAGTTATTACTGTATTCAGAAACAAGTTAAAATTAGGTGGGTAGGATTTGCTTCAGTTTGACTCCATCTATTTTGTAGACAGAATAATTTAAGAGGATGGCAAGTAAAGAAGAATGGAATTTATTGTTGGAAAATTAGGTCAGAATTTTGTACCCAGATATTCTAATTGTCGATGTCTGTTTCCAGTTATAGTGCAAACCTTTCTGCAAATTGTGCTGTTGTTTGGCTTTCAAATTCTTGGCTAGTCAGAGGTACAACTCCGTGGCCATAGAAACATAGAAAAACTACAGCACAAACAGGCCCTTCGGCCCACAAGTTGTGCCGAACACATCCCTACCTTCTAGACCTACCTATAACTCTCCATCCTATTAAGCTCCATGTACTCATCCAGGAGTCTCTTAAAAGACCCTAATTGAGTTCGCCTCCATCACCACTGACGGCAGCCGATTCCACTCGCCCACCACCCTCTGTGTGAAAAACTTCCCCCTAATATCTCCCCTGTACCTACCCCCCAGCACCTTAAACCTGTGTCCTCTCGTAGCAGCCATTTCCACCCTGGGAAAAAGCCCTTGAGAGTCCACCCGATCAATGCCTCTCAACATCTTATATACCTCTATTAGGTCTCCTCTCATCCTACGTCTCTCCAAGGAGAAAAGACCGAGCTCCCTCAGCCTATCCTCATAAGGCATGCCACTCAATCCAGGCAACATCCTTGTAAATCTCCTCTGCACCCTTTCAATCTTTTCCACATCCTTCCTATAGTGAGGTGACCAGAACTGAGCACAGTACTCCAAGTGGGGTCTGACGAGGGTCTTATATAGCTGCATCATTATCCCCGGACTTGTAAACTCAATCCCTCGATTGATAAATTTTTTTTTTGCTTATTTGTAAACAATTGTCACTAAATGTTTTCAGAGTGCATGCCACTAGCATTGTAATTAAAAAATAAACTTAAATTATAGTGAAAGTAACACCATTTTTCATTATTTGTTTGAGATGTATTGCCCATCTCTAACTGTCCTCTTGAAGATGAAGGTTAGTTACCTCCTTAAACTGATGTGTGGTGAAGGTGCATCTACAGTGCTCTTAAGTAGCAAGTTCTGAGATTTAAAAAAATATTTTGTGGAATGTGTGTGTCGTTGGCTGGACCAGCATTTACTGCCTATCCCTTTTTGCATTTGAATTAAGAGTCAATCACATTGCTGTGGATCTGGAGTCACATGTAGGCCAGACCAGGTAAGGATGGCCAATTTCCTTCTCTAAGTGACATGAGTGAACCAAATGGATTTTTACCACTATCGGCAATGGTTTCATGTCATCATTAGACTTTTTAATTCCAGGTTTTTAGTGAATTCAAATTTCACCATCTGCTGTGGTGGGATTCAAACGCAGATCCCCTGAGCGTTACCCCAGGGCTCTGGGTTAGTAGTCCATGCCCTATTCATCTAGGTGGTAACAATCAAGGATTTAGCAAGTGCTGGCAAAGAAGTCTTGGCTGCTTGCTGAAAGTTATAGATGGTACCTACTGTGGTGGTGATGTGAGTGAATGTTTTAAGGTGAGGTGTCAATCAAGCAGGCTGCTTTGACCTGAATACTTGAGCTTCTTGTGTGTTGTTGGAAATGCACTAATCCAGGCAAGTGGTAAGACTATCACATTCCTGTCTTGAGCCTGTAGACAGTGGAAAGGCTTTGAGGAGTTGATGAAGTGAGTTATTTGCTGCAAAATACCCAGCCTCTGACCTGCCCTTGTAACCCCTGTATTTATTCATGCAGCAATTCCAGTTAAATTTCTGGTCAACAGTGTCAACAGTTCTCACCCAGGCCTAGCTGTATGTGGACACAGACTGCTGCATCACCTGAGGAGTAGCAAATGGTATTAAACATTGTACAATTGTCTGTGAACATCCCACTCTGACCTTGATGATTGGGTTGAGGATACTGCCCTGAGGAACTCCTGCAGCAATGCCCTGGGCTAAAATGATAGGCTTCCAACATTCGTAGTCATCTTCTGTTTTAGGTACGAGCAACTAGTGGTGAGTTTTCCCTTAGTTTCCATTGACTTCACTTTTACCTATAATTTCTTAATGCTATGTTTGGTGGATTTATTTACCACTCGATGATTATGATCTACCCAAATTCGGTAGTGGAATGATTATTCTTCCTTTTAAATGTCTTCAGAGATTTTGTTTAGTTCATTGAGATGTAAGGATGAGTTTCAAGACACAAAGATTTCCTGATCCGAATTGGATCTTTGAATCTTCCACATAGCGATGAAAGTTGATCTGAAGTGGCTAAGATGTGAGAATGAAGAGAGGTAATGATGGCCTTAGTTCACATCCCAGAAATGGTTCAGTATAATGTGTAAAACATTTTTTCATAGAATCCCTACAGTACAGAAGGAGATGATTTGGCCCATCATGTCTCCAACCGAGCATCTTACCAAATCCCACCCCCTGCACTATCCCCATAACCCCAAATATTTACCCTGCTAATCCCCCTAACCTACACATCATGAGATACTAGGGGGCAATTTAGCATGGCCAATCCACCTGCACATCTTTGGGCTGTGGGAGGAAACCGGAGCACCCAGAGGAAACCCATGCAGACACAGGGAGAATGTACAAACACAGTCACTCAAGGCTTGACTCGAACCTGAGTCCTTGGTGCTGTGAGGCAGCAGTGCTAACCACTGTGCCACCATGTCTCCCTATTGCCACTGTGTCAGCTTCCTCCCTGAAAATTTTGATTCTCACCAGGGGACTATACTTAAATAATGTAAACTATAAAAAATTTATGGCAAGAGGTCAGATGCTAAGTTGATTAGTACACTGCTTTTTATGTCTCCGATCTCAGATATGAGCTTATATAGCCCAGAGCTGTTTTTAAAAATTTGATCTTGGAAATGGAATTTATTGCACATCTATAGTTTTGTTAAAAAAGTTGATGAAGAATGGCTTGCTTGAGGTATAAAGACCACGTACTGGACTCTGGTGTCACTTATGAACCTGATCAGATAGAAGTAACAGGTTTCCTTCCCTGAACCTTAGTGAATCAATTGCATTTTGTGACCATCTGTTTGCTTTTATGGATATCTACTCTGGATCCAGCCCACAAATGAGCATAATTACAAAGTTCAATGGTGAGTTTTGAATTTGTGACCTCTTGCATGTTCATTACTGTCAACTATGCCACTGTACCCATTGCATTTGTATGTCAAAATCAAGTTGTCTGAGTTTGGGCAGCCTGGTAGTTTGTAGAGACAATTTGGCAAAAAGCTGGCAGTGTTGTTTATAAAGGCTGCTGGAAAGCTTGGGCAATGGAAGTGGCAGAAGACCTTTTGTGGTGATAAAATTGCAAAGCTACATTACTGGTCAGAGTAGAGAATGCTTTATTTTTACCTGTATCAGCTAAATCTGATGTGGAGATGCCGGCGTTGGACTGAGGTAAACGCAGTAAGAAGTCTAACAACACCAAGTTAAAATCCAACAGGTTTATTTGGTAGCAAAAGCCACAAGCTTTCGGAGCCCCAAGCCCCTTCTTCAGGTCAGACCTAAAGAAGGGGCTTGGGACTCCGAAAGCTAGTGGCTTTTGCTACCAAATAAACCTGTTGGACTTTAACTTGGTGTTGTTAGATTCCTTACTCAGCTAAATCTGACCAGGGAGTGGTCACTGCTGACCACGAGTGACCAATTCACTAAAAATAATAAATATAGGTTAAGGTTTCATGACATCTCCAAAGAAAATGAAATCCGTGAAGCGCAACAGTTTACATGAAACTACTGTCTTCAAAAGGTAAAAATTGTACTGACTACTTGGCATGTATGTTTTTGTATTTTTAAAAGAAGTCCTGTTCTGTGATTAATTTTTATAAATGTTATTGCCCTATCCCTTGATATAGGGCTGCATTCTACAGTAAGAGGAAGAATTAATATGATCAATTGGAGTGTTTATACTAGTTCACTTTAATGCCAATGGCTCTGTGCTGGTTTTAAAAATCTTAAGTTACTCAATTTGTATTGTTTGTGATCTGCCACATCAAAGTACCGTTTATCTGAAATAGATTTCTTTTCAAAGGGTATGTCGTACTGCAATAAATTAATCCTACAATTGTTCAGTTAATAACTAAATATTGATTGTTTAGAATATGGGACACTAAAGAACAATTTTCAGAATTTTTAATTTCCATAGCAAATAACTTATTTAAACCTGTTTGCTATGTATATTGGTGGCTCCCTTTAGTTTGCGCTGAAGCCATGTTTTCCAATACGCTAGCCACGAGCTACATGTTGCTAATTGGGAGTCTAGATATGACCAATTACATTTTTAATTAGTAATAGGCACTGTCATTTGGAATGTGATCTCTGCTCAAGTCCACAGAGTGTATGCATGGGAACATCAACCTCTTGTGCATTTGTTGGTAAATGGTAAGACAAAAAGAGCAATGTGCAAGTGTATTTTGATTGTTGGTTACCGCTTGTAAGTTATCTGTTAAAATTATGGGTTCAAATGGAGGTCGGTCACCAGTGGTGTGCCCCAGGGATCTGTTCTGGGACCCTTGCTGTTTGTCATTTTCATAAATGACCTGGATGAGGAAGTGGAGGGATGGGTTGGTAAGTTTGCCGATGACAGGCTGGTGGGGTTGTGGATAATCTGGAGGGATGTCAGAAGTTACAGAGGGACATAGATAGGATGCAAGACTGGGCGGAGAAGTGGCAGATGGACTTCAACCCAGATAAATGCGTAGTGGTCCATTTTGGCAGGTCAAATGGGATGAAGGAGTACAATATATAGGGAAAGACTCTTAGTACTGTGGAGGATCAGAAGGACCTTGGGTCCGGGTCCGTAGGACTCTAAAATCGGCCTCGCAGGTGGAGGAGGTGGTTAAGAAGGCGTATGGTGTGCTGGCCTTTATCAATTGAGGGATTGAGTTTAGGAGTCCAGGCATAATGATGCAGCTATATAAGACCCTCGTCAGACCCCACTTGGAATACTGTGCTTAGTTCTGGTCGCCTCATTACAGGAAGGATGTGGAAATGATTGAAAGAGGAGATTTACAAGGATGTTGCCTGGATTGAGTGGCATGCCTTATGAGGATAGGCTGAGGGAGCTTGGTCTTTTCTCCTTGGAGAGACGTAGGATGAGAGGAGACCTAATAGAGGTATATAAGATGTTGAGAGGCATAGATCGGGTGGACTGTCAGAGGCTTTTTCCCAGGGTGGAAATGGCTGCTACGAGAGGACACAGGTTTAAGGTGCTGGGGGGTAGGTACAGGGGAAATGTTAGGGGTAAGTTTTTCACACAGAGGGTGGTGGGCGAGTGGAATCGGCTGCCGTCAGTGGTGGTGGAGGCGAACTCAATAGGGTTTTTTAAGAGACTCCTGGATGGTACATGGGACTTAATAGGATGGAGGGTTATAGGTAGGCCTAAAAGGTAGGGATATGTTCGGCACAACTTGTGGGGCCGAAGGGCCTGTTTTGTGCTGTAGTTTTCTATGTTTCTATATAGGGCTTCACCCCAACAGTTTATAGAGAGGGTACCAACTTGATGGCACCGTGGGAGCACTGCTGCCTCACACCCAGGTTCAATTCTGGCCTTGGGTGACTGTGTGGAGTTTGCACCTTCTCCCATGCCTGTGTAGGTTTCTTCCCACAGTCCAAAGATGTGCAGGTTAGGTGGATTTGTCATGGTAAACTTGCCCCTGGGTGTCCCAAGATGTATAGGTTAGGTGTATTAACCATGCTGTGTGTGTGGAGTCACTGGGTTAGGGTGGAGAGAGGACCTGGGTAATATACCCTGTCAGAGAGTTGGTGCAGACCTGATGGGCCGAATGGACTCTTTTTGCACTCCAGGGGTTCTATGAACATTCTCAGCAAACTCTCTGAAATCAAAGAAAACGTAGAAGTTTACATAAGATTTGCTGTGTGATTAAATTAATGCCAGATTTCCACCCTTTTATCAGACTGCAAAGTTTTGCACTGGTAATGTACGTTTTTAGAATTAAATCTGCTTTTTTCTTTCTTTCATGGGATGCAAGCATTGCTGCAAGGCCACCATTTGTTGCTCATCCCTAGTTGCCCTTGAACTGAATGGCTTGCTGTGCCATTGCAGAGGGCAGTCAAGGGGTCTGGAGCCATATGTAGGCCAAACTGGTTAAGGATGGCAGATTTCCTTTCCCTAAAGGAGGAACATAATGTTCCTAAAGGACATTAGCGAGCTAATTCAGGTTTTTGCAACAATCCAATGATAATTGTCTTGGTCACCATTACTGAATTTATGTTCCGGATTTGTTAATTTAAATTCCAGCAGCTGTCGAGGTGGACACATGCCCCCAGAAAATTAGCATGAGCCTCTGGATTGCAAGTCTAGTGTCATTATTACCATGTGCCACCAACTCCCTTCCTTACCCCTGTAATTACTTGTATGTTAGGTGTTTTCTAAAAGAATTATTGTATGTGGTTACGCATGTTGCCATAGCTGTACCTTTTGCTAGTTAATGATTTATATTGGACAACAATACACTAAAGGAAAATTTGCCCCTTATAACAGTTCTCTCCAGCACCCAAAAATAAAGTTAGTTATGCCATTCAGATGACAACAGTTTAGTGATGATGGGTGAGTGTTTTTGTAATGTCTGACATATTTCTTCTTAACCTGCACGTATAGTAGTTTTATTAAACCTTAACTAGGGGGTTAAATTAGAGAACATGTCACAACTCCTATAAGTGTAATAACTGAACAGGTGGTGGAAGACATAGGAAACTGTGCCTATTTTAATAATACTACATGGAAAGAAACTGCGGGGAATACCAAGTTCTATCAGAGATGTGCATAAACCATTGAAACCTAATGTGAAATTAGTTTAGTAATTGGCATAAATGCTTCATGCATTGAGATAGAGGATCCAGCATGACCATATTGAATGGTGGAGCAGGTTGAAAGGGCCAAATGACCTATTCCTGCTTCCAACACTTGGTGGCTTGATGGAGTTGCAGCACAACCTGATGTTTTAATCAAACAGTCCACAACACTGGATGCTGTGTTACCTGAATAAGGGGTTCTTTTAAAACTTGACATCAGCAACCACTTCTTAGCGAAGGGAATGTAAATGGAGTTAAGCGGTCTTTGGTGGAGAAAGGAAAATACCAACAAATCTGGTGTGTTTTGCACATTTTTTTTCCCAGTCAGTTTATTAATTTTATCCTTGCATTTTGACCCAGGCAGCAGATTTGCTAAACATCTTTAAAGTGATGGACAGTTTAGTTCAGTTCAATTCTGTGATCTTGTCTTATTTATGGATTTATCTACAGAATCTCTAATTTTATATTTTTTTATTGTAGGAAACACATAAAGTGTATAGACAAAAACTCGATGAACTTACGAACCTTCAGACTATATGTAGCAACTCGATAAGTAAACAGAAAAGAAGAATAAAAGACCTCGCCTGCAACCTGCGAAGGTAAATAAATTAATGATGTACACGTGTAATAGTATTTTAATTATGTTTTGTAAAGGAAATTGTAATACATGTTTTCTGTGCTGAAAAATCAAATTTCATACAATTTGACCAGCTCCAATTGCTTTCATAGCCTGATCTCCAGAAACTGCTGATCATTTTATGCTGCTCTGCCATTTGCTTCATGCAAACTGCATTACACCCATGTCTCCATGTTATCTTCAAGAACTTTCAAGAATATTATTTGTCTATTAAACTAACCACAGCCCATTAAGTCTGGCAATTGAGTGTAAGTCCCCTTTTAACAATAAGCTGATAATACAATGCCAATCAATCTCTCTAGTTCTGAAAAGGAACAATTTAAAATGTGAAATCTTATTCCTACATGTTATAAATTGTAGGGGATTTTAAACAAATTAAAAACTTTTTTATGACTTTATCTTTGTCTTTTACCTCACTCAAACCATCTTTCCTTTTGTCTCTTTTTATTTCTCAGTAATTCGATGCTAAATCAATCACTCTAATTTATCCTTCTTCTCCAAAGTTTTGGTTTCTTGCTCAATCATTAAATCATTTTAAAAAATAATACACAGTTTGCAACAAATTTACATCCCATTAAGGCACAAAAAGCCAGCAGAAAAAGTGATCCAATCATTGCTAACAAGGGATGTTAAAATATTTTATCAGATCAAAGGAAGAGGTATATAAAGTTGCCAAAAAAGTAACAAGCCTGAGGATTGGACCATTTTAAAATTCATCAAAGGAGAACCAAGAAATTTATAAAGAGAAATATAATATGAAACTGGGACTCCAGGATGGTAGCCTGCCTACCTGGTGCTGGGGTACTGGATGTCTCCGAGCGGATAGGAGGCATATTAAAAGGGGAGGATAAAGAAACGGATGTCATTGTACACATTGGTGCAAATGACGTAGATAGGAAGAGCAGGGGGATCCTACGAGAGCAATTCAGGGAGTTGGGAAATAGGCTAAAAAGTAGGGCCTCCAGGGTGGCAATCTCTGGGCTGCTCCCAATACTTAGGGCCAGTGAGGCTAGGAATAGGGAGATAGTACAATTGAACGCTTGGCTAAAGGACTGGTCCAGGAGGGAGGGCTTCATATTCCTGGATCACTGGGAAGTTTTCAAGAGAGGATGGCACCTGTACAAGAAGGACGGGTCACAACTAAATTGGCACGAATATCCTGGCTGGGAGTTGTGCTAGTGCAATTCGGGTGGGTTTAAACTAATATGGCAGGGGGGTGGGGATCAAAAAATTATGTCTACAAGTGTAGAGGCTGGGGACGAGCTTGGGGCCAGGACAAGGCTGGCAAAGAAGAAGAGTACTCTGGGGGAGGATGAACTCACTGGGCCTGGAGGTCTGGAGTGTGTCTACTTCAATGCAAGGAGCGTAGCAGGTAAGACAGACGAACTTAGGGCCTTAATGCTTACGAGGAATTTGGATGTGGTTGCGGTGACAGAGACTTGGCTGAAAGAGGGACAGGACTGGCAACTGAATATTCCGGGGTACAAGTGTTTTAGGTGAGACAGAGGAGGGGCCAAAAGAGGTGGGGGAGTAGCAGTATTAGTTAGAGAGCATATTACAGCGGTGCAGAGGGAGGACAATTCAGAGGGGTCGTGTAACGAGTCACTGTGGGTGGAGCTCAGAAACAGGAAGGGCGCAGTCACTATGTTGGGGGTATATTACAGGCCCCCCAACAGCCCAAGGGAAGTGGAAGAAGGGATATGTCAGGAGATAATGGATAGGTGCAGGAAAAATAGGGTTGTTGTAGTGGAAGACTTCAATTTCCCTGGTATAGACTGGAAATCGCGTAGGGCTGGGAGTCTGAATGGGGAGGCATTTGTAAAATGCGTACAGGAAGGTTCTTTGGAACAATATGTAGATAGCCCGACTAGAGAGGGGGCTATACTGGACCTAGTACTGGGGAATGAGCCCGGTTAGGTCTTCAAAGTTTCGGTAGGGGAACATGTGGCAAATAGTGACCACAATTCTGTTAGCTTTAGGATAGTGATGGAAAAGGATGAGTGGTGTCCCAAGGGTAAGGTGTTGGATTGGGGCAAGGCTAATTTTAGTTGGATTAGGCAGAAATTGGCAGCTCTTGATTGGGAGAGGCTGTTTGAGGGTAAATCCACATCTGGCATGTGGGAGTCTTTTAAGGAACAGTTGTTAGGGCTGCAGGATAGGCATGTGCCTGTAAAAAAGAAGGATAGGAAGGGTAGGATTTGAGAACCGTGGATAACCAGGGAAATTGAGGGATTGGTCAAAAAGAAAAGAGAGGCGTACGTTAGGTCCAGGCAGCTAAAAATGGAGGGAGCTCTGGAGGAGTACAAAGAAAGTAGGAAAGAACTCAAACGGGGAATTAGAAGGGCAAAAAGGGGTCACGAAATGTCCTTGGCAGACAGGATTAAGGAGAATCCCAAGGTATTTTATTCATACATTAGGAACAAAAGGGTTGTCAGGGAAAAAATCGGACCTCTCGGGGACAAAAGTGGGGAATTATGCTTGGAGCCCAAAGAAGTAGGGGAGATCCTAAATGAATACTTTGCGTCGGTATTCACAAAGGAGAGGGATGTGTTGACTGGGAGTGTCTCGGAGGGGAGTGTTGACCCGTTAGAGAAAATCTCCATTACAAGGGAGGAAGTGTTAAGTTTTTTAGGGAATATAAAGACTGACAAATCCCCAGGGCCTGATGGAATCTATCCAAGGCTGCTCAGGGAGACGAGAGATGAAATCGCTGGGCCTCTGACGCAAATCTTTGTCTCGTCACTGGACACAGGTGAGGTCCCAGAGGATTGGAGGATAGCTAATGTGGTCCCGTTATTTAAGAAGGGTAGGAAGGATAACCCGGGAAATTATAGGTGAGCTTGACGTCTGTGGTAGGGAAGTTGTTGGAGAGGATTCTTAGAGATAGGATGTATGCGCATTTAGAAAGGAATAAACTCATTAACGACAGTCAGCATAGCTTTGTGAGAGGGAGGTCATGCCTCACTAACCTGGTGGAGTCTTTTGAAGAAGTGACTAGAATGGTTGACGAGGGAAGGGCCGTGGATGTCGTCTATATGGACATTAGTAAGGCATTTGATAAAGTCCCTCATGGTAAGTTGGTGCAAAAGGTTGGATCTCATGGGATAAAGGGGGAGGTGGCTAGATGGGTGGAGAACTGGCTTGGTCACAGAAGACAGAGGGTGGTAGTGGAAGGGTCTTTTTCCGGCTGGATGCCTGTGACTAGTGGTGTTCCGCAGGGCTCTGTATTGGGACCTCTGCTGTTTGTGATTTATATAAACGATCTGGAAGAAGGTGTAACTGGGGTGATCAGTAAGTTTGCGGACGACACGAAAATGGCTGGACTTGCAGATAGTGAGGAACATTGTCAGAGGCTACAGAAGGATATAGATAGGCTGGAAATTTGGGCAAAGAAATGGCAGATGGAGTTCAATCCAGATAAATGCGAAGTGATGCATTTTGGTAGAACTAACGTAGGGGGGAGCTATACGATAAATGGCAGAACCATAAAGGGTGTAGATATGCAGAGGGACCTGGATGTGCAAGTCCACAGATCCTTGAAGGTGACGTCACAGGTGGAGAAGGTAGTGAATAAGGCATATGGCATGCTTGCCTTTATAGGACGGGGCATAGAGTATAAAAGTTGGGGTCTGATGTAGCGGTTGTGTAGAACATTGGTTCGGCCGCATTTGGAATACTGCGTCCAGTTCTGGTCGCCACACTACCGGAAGGATGTGGAGGCTTTAGAGAGAGTGCAGAGGAGGTTTACCAGGATGTTGCCTGGTATGGAAGGGCTTAGTTATGAGGAGAGATTGGGTAAACTGGGGTTGTTCTCACTGGAAAGACGGAGGATGAGGGGTGACCTAATAGCGGTGTATAAAATTATGAAAGGCATAGAAAGGGTGAACGCTGGGAAGCTTTTTCCCAGGTCGGTGGTGACGTTCACGAGGGGTCATAGGTTCAAGGTGAGGGGGGGGAGGTTTAACACGGATATCAGAAGGACGTATTTTACACAGAGGGTGGTGGGGGCCTGGAATGCGCTGCCGGGCAAGGTGGTGGAGGTGGACACACTGGGAACGTTTAAGACTTATCTAGATAGCCACATGAACGGAGTGGGAATGGAGAGATACAAAAGAATGGTCTAGTTTGGACCAGGGAGCGGGGCGGGCTTGGAGGGCCGAAGGGCCTGTTCCTGTGCTGTATTGTTCTTTGTTCTTTTGTTCTTTGTATGAAAGTAAACATAAAGACAGAGTAAAAGCTTTTATAGGTATGTAATAGAAAAAGGTTAGTAAAGACAAATGCCCATTGCAGGCAGAGAATGGACCGTTTATAAATAAAGAAACGACAGAGGAACTGAACAAAAACTTTGTGTCTGTCTTCATGGAGGGAGATACAAAAAACTCCCTGAAATATTGGGGAGCTAAGGGACTGAGATTGAGGGCCTGAAAGAAATGAGTATGAATAATAATGTAGTGCTGGAGAAATTAATGGGACAAAGTTGCTTAATCCCCTGGATCTGATGATCTGGCCTTTATCAATCGAGGGATTGAGTTTCGGAGTCCGGGGATAATGATGCAGCTATATAAGACCCTCGTCAGACCCCATTTGGAGTACTGTGCTCAGTTCTGGTCGCCTCATTACAGGAAGGATGTGGAAAAGATTGAAAGGGTGCAGAGGAGATTTACAAGGATGTTGCCTGGATTGAGTAGCATGCCTTATGAGGATAGGCTGAGGGAGCTTGGTCTTTTCTCCTTGGAGAGACGTAGGATGAGAGGAGACCTAATAGAGGTATATAAGATGTTGAGAGGCATAGATTGGGTGGACTCTCAGAGGCTTTTTCCCAGGGTGGAAATGGCTGCTACGAGAGGACACAGGTTTAAGGTGCTGGGGGGTAGGTACAGGGGAGATGTTAGGGGTAAGTCTTTCACACACAGGGTGGTGGGCGAGTGGAATCGGCTGCCGTCAGTGGTGGTGGAGGCGAACTCAATAGGGTCTTTTAAGAGACTCCTGGATGAGTACATGGGACTTAATAGGATGGAGGGTTATAGGTAGGCCTAAAAGGTAGGGATATGTTCGGCACAACTTGTGGGGCTGAAGGGCCTGTTTTGAGCTGTAGTGTTTCTATGTTTCTATCTGCATCCCAGAGTGTTGAAAGAAGTGGCTGTAGAGATAGTAGATGTATTGATGATCATCTTTCAAAATTCGATAGATTCTGGAATGGTGCCTATTAGATAGGAAGATAGCAAATGTAACCCCAGTATTTAAGAAAAGGGATGACCTGTTAGCCTGATATCAGTAGTAAGGAAATGCGAGAATCTATTCTAAAGGACGTGATGACTGGGCACTTAGAAAATAATGGTGAGATTGGGCAGAGTCAACTTGGATTTATGAAAGGGAAACCATGTTTTACAAACCTGTTGGAATTTTTTGATGTTATTGGCAGGATAGATAAGGGAGAACCAGTGTATTTAGATTTTCAGAAGGCTTTCAATAAGTTACCATGCTAGTAGAGATAATTAAGCAAAATTAGAGCTCATGAAATGGGGGTAATACACTGGCATAGGTTGAGGATTGGTTAACGGACAGAAAATCAAGTAGGGGTAAATGGATCATTCTCAAGTTGGCAGGCTGTAACTAGTTGGAAACCACAAGGATCAGTGCTTGTGGCCCCAGTTATTCACGATCAATGTCAGTGATTTGGATGTGGGGGCCAGATGTAACATTTCCACGTTTGCTGATGAGGCAAAACTTGGTGGGAATGTGAGCGGTGATGAGGGATGCAAAAAGGCTTGATGGGGATTTAACTTGCTAAGGAGCGGGCAAGAACATGGCAGTTGGAAAATAATGTGGAAAAATGTGAAGTTATCCACTTTGGTAGGAAAAACAAAAATGCAGATATTTCTTAAATAGGGAGAAATTGGGAAATGTTGATGTCCAAAGGGACCTGGGTGTTCTTGTTCATAAGTAACTGGAAGCTAACATGCAGGTGCAACAAGCAATTAGGAAGGCAAATGGTGTGTTAGCCTTTTTTGCAAGGCAATTTGAGTACAGGTGCATTGTGTGCAGTTTTGCTCTCTTTACTTAAGGAAGGTTATACTGATCATAATGTGGAGATGCTGGCGTTGGACTGGGGTGGGCACAGTAAGAAGTCTCACAACACCAGGTTAATGTCCAACAGGTTTATTTGGAATCATGAGCTTTTGGAGCACTGTTCCTTCATCAGGTGAGTCACTCGCCTGATGAAGGAGCAGCGCTCTGAAAGTTCGTGATTCCAAATAAACCTGTTGGACTTTAACCTGATGTGTGAGACTTCTTACTATACTGATCATAGAGGGAGTGCAACAAAGGTTCACCAGGCTAATCCCTAGGATGATGGCATTGTCCTACGAATAAAATTGAGGAG